>NC_061829.1:29905167-29910167 GCF_019202785.1 Penaeus chinensis | reverse complement strand
TTAAGAAAATAATTCCATATTTTGTATATGTCGAATCAAAAGGATTGAGAAGTCCTAAACAAGGTCATGTTAAGAAGCTTAAAGCTGTGCACTGACATGAGGATGATAACCAAATAAGTATTAGCATTACAACAGTAATGATGATGATCGTAGTAGTAGTAGTAATAGTAGTAGTAGTAGTAGTAATGATAATAATAATAATGATAATAACAATAATAATAATAATAATAATAATAATAATGATAATAATAATAATAATAATAATGATAGCAGCAAAAAAACAGTAATGATAATAATGATGATAATAATCATAATAGTAATACGGGTAATGATAGTATTGATAATAATGACAATTATGTTAATAATAATATCAATAAAACAGCAGTGCTAATCATAATGATAATAATAACAGAAACAATGATAACCAAAATTATAACAAGAATAATAAATTGATAATAATAATATTATCAATAATAATGATTATAACATAATAACACAAACAAAAACAAAAGTAATAACAAGAACTCTAACATCATATTAGTAGAAATAAGTGATGTTGCCGCAGGTATGATGGTAATAACGACGGCAATGGCGGTTACAGTGGTAATTATAAGGATAATGACAGTAATAGACACGATAATAACAACAGCAATATTAACCATAACACTGAATCGAACAACTATGTGCATAAATCTTACAACTGCCATTGATATAGCAATAAAATCTTTATATTGTGTAAACGGTGATGTTCTAAACCGTGAAGAACATCGTTAGCAATTGCACTACCAGTCATAATAAACATGATATTGCTCTAAACGATGACCGTAGTCGTGAGAGCAGCTTGTCAGAAAAAAGAAAGAATGAAAGAAAAAAAAATGTTTCTTAATTCCGTGATCGCGCGAGAGGCATCAACATTCATACAGCGCGATTGACTGATCAACAATAATTTGTTTACCTGTTCATTCATTCGGCGCTCTCTAGTTCGGATATAACTGCCAATGAAGCAAACAGATTAGCCATTCGGAGCCTCGACGAGCCGCCGAATTCAGCCGCGGCCTTTGGTGACACCGGACGCGCGCCGGGGCTCCTGCCAAATGCATTAACCGGAAAGAGTTACACTAACAAAGAATAAAACAAAAAAAGGAAAAAAGGGGCAATGAAACAAAAGCAGCCAATTCAGCCTCGGCTCCCAATAATGCATCAAGGACACACACGCGAGCGCGCCAATAATAGCATGGACGCGTAAGATCAAATGACTGTATCGGGAAACAGTCAGTTTATCAGGCCATAATAATGTTACTGGCTCTCACGTTCATATATATGGAAATGATGAGCACTACAAACAGGGGGAAGGAGGGGGAGGGGGAGGGAGGGGGAGGGGCAGGGGCGGAGGAGGGCGGCGGGTTACGAGATGCAGCCTTTCGGGAGGGAGCCGTGCGGGGCGGCGCGGGAGAGGCTGTTGTCAGGAGGGAGAGAAGGAGATCAAACAAGGGAGATAAAACCATATAAAAAAGCAAATCCGAGTAAACAAGCGACTGGACTTTGGGGCACGTGGGTGAGGAAGGAATTTTACGCTGACGCCAAAACCTGAGGCGACACGAGAGCCCTCTGAAGAACGCTATTCCAAAGCAGCTGGTGACTGGGAAAACCTTGGCATCACTGTCCTGTCGATGCCTGGCCCTGGATGAGCCTGCGATGAGGCCCGAGATGCCCTTGAAGCCGTCTGGCCCTTTATGAAGCGGACAAGAAACAGTTACAGTTTACTATAGAAATGTTATTCTATTTCTGGTTAACTGGGTTTGTGATACAGTAACAGGACTGGTATCTGTAAGAAAACAACAAAGGTATGAAAACCACTTATTCTTTTGATAAAATAAAGTAAGGTAACGCGAAATATAATCATACATTTCAAAGAGATACTACCAATGATAATAATAATAGTAGTAGTAGAAATACTACTACTACTACTAATACTCATAATAATAATCTTAATAATAAATTATGAAAAGGATAAGGATTATGATAATGATAATAATGATGACGATAATACTAATGATTATAATAATAATAATATTAGTAATAAAAATAATAACAATTGTAATAATAACAGTAATAGCAATACAAATTGTAATTATAAAGATGATAATACAAATAATAATCATAATACTACTAATAAAATGATAATAATAATCACGATGATCATAAAAACAATAACAATAATGATGTGTGTGATAACAAAAATGACAATAATATTTATAATAATTATAATAATAATAATAATAATAATGATAATGATGATAATAATAATTATGATATCAATAATAACAATGATAATAACAAAAGTAATAATAATAATAATCATAATAATAATAATAATAATAATAATAATAATAATAACAATGATAATAATACCATTGATAATATAAGTGATGATAATATTAATAATGATAATAATAATAACACTAATAATGACAATAATAATAACCATAATCACAATAATAATAATAATGATAATACTAATAACAATAATAATATTAATAATACTAATGATAATTTTGGTAAAATAATAATGAAAATAATAATACAATATTATTATTAGTATTATTTATATTATCATTATCATCTTCAATAGCATTAACATTGTTATCATTATCATTGTCGTCATTATTATTATTACTGTTATCATCCTTTGTATTACTATTACCATTATTACTGTCATAAACATTATTTTTATTGTCATCATTATTATCAATCATCATTATCATTATTATTAATATAATTATGATCATCATCATAATTAGAATTATTATCATAATCATCATTATCATCAACAATGATAATGATAACGAGAAAGAAAATAATTATTATATTTTTGACATTGATAAGAAACATGGTAAAATCGATCATGTAATGATGAACATGATAAGGATAATACTAATAACAATGATGACCAGCTTTTTTTCATCTATATTGCCTATCATTATTATCATAATCTATTATTGTTATTATTATTATAAAGCTTATCGTCATCAATGTATGTATAATTAATTTTACATCACTTGTCACTCGTCGTTTTATTACAATTATCATAAGCCTTATCTTATCACTACTATCATCACCAGTCTCAACAACGCTAAACTTTCATTACAGGAAAGGGTTTCATGCTCAATGCTGGTAATTCAGATGGGTTTTTATCTACTGCATATTAGTGAACAAACAGCATGATTTTTTTTTTAGAAGGCTCTTTATAAATTTATCTCAATGCATCTTAATAAATAAAGTTTGCTCTCATGTTCAAAACATACACACACACACACACACACACACACACACACACACACACACACACACACATTGTGGCATGGTTCGTGATAACCTCGCTAACTGCCAAACTGTACGAAGTATTGAAAGCATAAAAAATAATAAAGAAAATTGAAATAAAAACCGGAACCAGTTTTTATAACGGCCAGAATTCAACTTAAAACAGACGTTAGAAATATATAACATAAATTTATATTTACTGAATTATAGTTATAAGGAATTATAATTACAATTAGTACCAAAAAGACACCCATTCTGAAACGAATCTTCACTAACAATAATCATACACGCTCCTACTAGAATCACGCTAATACAACCACAACACTCGTGTGCGGCAACGCAGCCGCAAACCCCGGCTTCATCTGATAGTGTTTTCCTGGTGTAAGTTAGGCCAGTGTGTACAAACTCTGGAGTGACGATGAATGCCGCGTCTCTATAGGTAATATGAACCCAGCGCTGATGCCACCCGAGGGGCTCCTCGAGCAAAATCTATAAGTCAGGGATTCTCGTCTGCTTCATCCATTTTCTAAACAAGTTCCGCAGTCCCAGCTCTAATTATTTCTCCTTGCGAATAGCGATGTATTAGATATATTTGCTCGCAAGGCCAAATTCTGAAATACAAACAAGTTTGAAAAGGGGAATCACCGCGGCTTTGATGTGATGCTCTTCCATAGCCGGCGGATCAGATCGCTTTATTAGGGTCTGATCCCCATTTGATACTCTTTTGAGGTTTGTCCACCATATTGCCCTCGTCTTTTGAAAATTTTACTCAATTTGTGAGGATTATCATATCTCCACCTTACTTTTTTGGGTACTTCAAAGAATGGACGCTTGATCGGAAGGATGTTTTGTCAATATTGAAATAGGATTGAATACTTTCGAGAAATATTCGGCCCAGTTTCAATATGTTCCACACGCAGTTGCCGTCGTGAATGGCGAACTCCCTACAATTAGGTGATAATGATCAGGCGGGCGCGGGCAACGGACGGCCTCAATAGCGTTCGCCGAATTTCCTCGTCCACTGCTCAGCTCATCACACAAAGGCCATTTATAATAATGTTTTCTCTATCCCAGGTGCTTACGTTACGGCAAAATAACAATAAAGCGATTTGTCAGTGGGCGACTTTCTTCTAACGGTTTACAAGAGTAAGCCAAAGAAAACGAGACGATCCTACACACGAGAACAGAAAATCCCCCGCAGGTGTCGCACAGATTCCGAAAAAAAGACATCGGGGAGCCTCCCGGCCTATGTTTGCCTACGCGGTTTTTCCGCATTCGTTTGTCGCCGTTTGTTTCAAGAAGATAAGTTTACTGTCGGCATAAAGGGAACGAAAAGTAGTGGGAACAGCATTTAACATTTATCTTCCAACTCTGGAAATTTAATAGACTGATCGGGCCCTTGATATCATTACAAAGAGACATCTTTACCGAACGGACCAGCTGTTCTTACTGTAACTGGCCGTCCCCTTTGCTCTGTCTGTGACCTTCTATCTCCCCTCTCCTTCTTTTGCTGCTTCTTTCACCCCCGTATTTTTACTCTGGATGGTACATAAAGTAAATCCAAATATTATCACTCAATAACTTATATTCCTTCCTTCCCCTCTGCACGTAAACATAGTCTCTAGCCCCTCCCTCCCCACCACACACATCCCCTTTTACCTTCACAATAACCTTTCTCC
>NC_061829.1:29892667-29895167 GCF_019202785.1 Penaeus chinensis | reverse complement strand
AGCCGATCAGTCAAGCCTGCAAAGCCAGATGCGCCTCGGCCTCGCTGCCCCGCCCCGCTTGCGACGAAGGGGGACCGGCAGGAGGCGCGGGAGACGGTCTCTGTCGCGGACGAGAATCGACACCACAGGATGCGCATTATTATGGTTTTAATTACTAACATTGTTACTAATGTGGTAGCTACTCTCATCTTCATTATTATTAATATCGCCATGCTGTATCACGGAAAGATAGTAATGATAATAGAGGTAATTACAGTAAGACCCCTGGTATTAGTGAGGATTCTAACAACAACAATAATAATACGAAATGCAACATTTGAAATTCAGGATAGTAACGATGTCGATAGATAATAAAAGTAGCAAAATTATAATAATATGCTAACAGTAATAAAGAAGTGATGGACAAATACAATAACATAATGAAATAATGACATGATTAAGTAATCTACTTAAAATTATCATTGTAAATGCTGTTATTGTCAATTTTGCATATCTTGTTGTTGGGTTGTTATTGCTGTTATTATTATCATAGTTAACATTAGAAAAAAATGCAGTAACAGTAAGAGCGGTAGTTGCAATAGAGATATTGTGATCATTGTTATTAGCCTATCAAAAGGTTCAGTGATATTATTGATATCTATTATTATTATTGTTATTATTGCTAGTATTAATATTATTATTGTTATTATTGCTATTATTATTATCATTATGTTATTGTTCTTATTATTTCATTATTATTAGTACTAGCAGTATGATCATTATTATAATTTTTATTATTATTATTATTATTATTATTATTATTATTATTATTGTTGTTATTTTTATTATTATCATTATTATTATTAGAGTTATTGCTGTTGTTGTTATTATTATTATTATTATTATTATTATTATTATTATTATTAACATTACTGTACCTTTATTTTTGCTATCATTATTACTTGCAGCACGTCCTCCTCTCTCCCTATGTCTTCCTCCTTTCACTTATCGCCTCCTCTCTCCCTTTCCCTTTCCCTAATCATTTTTAAACTTTGTCCCCTTCCCTTCCCCCCTCCCACCCATTTCCCTCTTCTCCCTTTCTTTAAGTCCTCTCCCTTCTCTCTCTTTTCCTCTTTCCCTTCTTTAAGCCCTCTCCTTTCTCCCTTTTCCCGCTCTCCCTTTCCTTTTCCCAAATCATTTTTAAACTCCTCCCCTCCCTGTTTAAGTCCCCTTCCCTTCCCCTCAATTTTCCCTCTCCTCCCTTCTTTTATGTCCTTTCCTATCTCCCTTTTCCCTCCCTCCCTTTCCTTAAGTCCCCTCTCTTCTCCCTTTTCCCTATCTCCCTTTCTTTAAATCCTCTCCCTTCTCTCCTTTTCTTTAAGTCCTTTCCTTTCTCCCTTTTCCCTTTCTCCCTTTCTTTGTCCTCTCTCTTTTCCTTTTGATTATAGTGATAATAATAATGATAATAACAACAACAATAATAATAGCTACGATAATGATGATAATGATTATAATAGAATAGTGTGTGTATGATTATTTAACCTTTATGTTGCCAATCGTTACCCCATTTGGCAGCAAAATAAGTAATTTAACATCGCAGTCACCAGGAGTAGGGTTTCATGTCCTGCACGTGAAGATGTACTCTGTAGGCCTAACCTGCAGAAGAACGAGCGAACGTATGAAACACGAGCAGAAATGTAATGTAGAATACTTTATTATCTTCATTTATCACCTTATCATTATTGTTACTGTTATTATCGTTCTTGTTAGGGTTATTATCAATATATTTATTATCCTCATTGTTATTGCTGATGCTGTTGTTTTTCATTAGCGTTATTATTATTATTGCTAATGTTACTTTTATTATTACAATTGTTGTTGTTAGTGTTATTATTATTATTATTATTATTATTATTATTATTATTACTAGTAGTAGTAGTAGTAGTAGTAGTAGTAGTAGTAGTAGTAGTAGTATCATTATGATTATTATTAGTATTATTATCATTGTTATTATTATTATCATTATTATTATAATTGTTATTATTATTATCATTATTATTATTATTAGTAGTAGTAGCAGTATCATTATTATTTTTGTTTCTTTTATTATTGTTATTATCATTTTTGCTGCTATTTTTATTATCATATAACATTTTCGTTATCTTTAATGTTAATGTCATCAATGTCATTAATGTAATAATAATAATAATGATAATAATAATAATAATTTTAACAATTATTAATATTATTGTTATTGTTATAAATTTTCTCATTATAACTTATTGTTATTATTATTTTTATTCTTATAGTCATTGTAATTACCATGATAAAATTATTATTTTCATTATTATTATCATTATTACCATTATCATTATTGTTATTAGTATTATTATTACTGTTATTAATATTATCACCATTGTTTTTAATATTATTATTATCAATATTGTTGCTGTTATTGTTATTAATGTTTTTGTCCTTATTATTTTTATGATTATAGTGATATTAGTAAGAGTGATGATTA
>NC_061829.1:29872667-29875167 GCF_019202785.1 Penaeus chinensis | reverse complement strand
CCAAGGGCGTTGCGGCATGAACTTCACACTAGTGCCTATTCTGCCTGCCAAAGGGGCGTCCTTTCAAGGTCCGCTGACAAACAAAAAGAGCATCTTTGTCCTCCTAACATAAGGGCGTTGGTGATGCCGGGTAAGGAGGATGGGAAGGCCGATAATAGGACTAACCAGGGCTACGGAGGGGGAGGCGAGGGGACGGGGAGGGAGAGGGGAGGGCAATCGGACTCCATAGATTTGGGGCTTTCAGAGATGGGGCGTCAAAATTCAAAAGACGCCGACTTAACCTGATTCACATTTTCTCTATGGCCAAACACGAGGACTCTCAGCGGCCGCACGGTGCGGAGGCGCGAGCGGTTGAGCTGCGGTCCATGTGTCATAATACAGAATAACGGGATATCTTGTTTACAAACGCTGCAGCTGCAGGCGAGAGAAGCATGTCCCGGGAAATCATCGTCAATGGACTGTCTTTCAACGATATTGCTAAGCCTCCTATAATTGGGTAATAAAAATGAATATGATATAAATAAACTGAACTTACGAAAGCAGGAATACAACTCTAGAGACAACCGCAAAAGAGAACGCTGCGCGGGGAAATGGGGAGGCGGAGGAGGCGCCGGAGAACACAAGGGAAAGAGCGCCACGAAAACTCGACGTCGGACATCGCCAAGGACTTCACGCTGTCAAGAAGGACGAGTCAGCAACTTCAGGTTCTGATTATTCTCGTCCGACGCTACTGTTTTCCGTAATTGCTCGAGCACGCTAAGAGGGACGTGAGAGAACAACCCGATCCAATAACCTCACTGGATGAAGCGTTTATATCAACTTTGGCTCTTGTGTTGCCAGCGCGCCCAGGTGCTGCCCCTGGCCAAGAACTACGCGGCCCCGAGAAATTATGTTCTTCAGGTAGAAACCAATGCCCAAAGAGCTAAACAAATAAGCAATAAGTCTGTTCTTCCTACAGCATTGGAGTTCAGTTATGTTCAGTTCGGGTCAGCCATGCCTGCGCGCGAGCAATGCTGTGCCCGAGGCAAAACTGGCGTCCTTGAAGGCTAAGCATAAAGCCGTTGGCATTAGCCTGCGCTTCCGTGGAGCGAGAGATGCGGCCGCGGGACAATGCGATCCCGCGGAGCACAAAGGCGACGCTCCGATATCAAGATGGCGAGGAAGTCGCCTCGGCCGAGAGAGCAGCCTCTCGAGCGCCGTTTCCCGCGCCGTGTCGCCGGTATTTGATAACGCCTCGTCTTTTATCCCGAACATTCATAACGAGTTCCAAGTCTTATTTCTTCATTCTTCTCGTCCACTTAAAGAATAATACGTTCCTTTGATACGGCCTTCGCTCTTTCATTACTCGCCCATTAGCGTCTCTTTTCAATGTGTTCTTTATTTTCAAAAACCTTTGCAATTAACCACTTGAAGTTGCAGCCCAGAAACAATGCGGCCAAAATGAGATGCGGGACAGATGTGACAGGATCACCGATTATGGAACTTGACGCGACGCGCTCATAAAGATCACTTCTCTCTATAATCCCAGAGGGAATATAACCCTTACATATTCCCAGATTTAAGATTCAAAATCCCTTCTCAGAATATGTTCCTCAGATGGAGGGAGTCGAGAGCGTTTTTTCTCTGAGGCCGATCACTTGTAGCACCCTCGAAAATGGCGTCCGCTGCCGGCACAAAGAATTGATAAATATAATTATGTCGAATTTAGAGTTCATTACGAGTCCTTGTGCGCGCGCGGCTGGCTGCTTCTGAATGCCAGACCTCAATCTCATATCGATTAGCAAATGAGATTCGTGATGACTCCGGCGGTGACAGCGACCCGCACAGGCGCTGGCGGCGGACTCTGCACGCCGCGCTGCCTCGCCCTCGCATGACCGCCGCGCGTCTTGGCGGCGAGCAAAAGGCACAGCTCAGCCTGGGCGTGCAATAATTGGCAATGGCGCGTTACGAAACGCCAAGATCTGCTATATTGATCCGAGAAACTCGCTCGATTGCGGTGAATTGCTGCCAAATCACCCACACTGTGGATGTCCTTAGGGTCTCGCGAGTGAAGCTCACGCCGCCGGCACTGTGGCCCAGCCTCTGCCATCCCGTCACTGCCGCCGCCCTCCGTGCAGGCAGCAGTGACGCGAGCCAGAGGAAGGGCTGGCCGCCCGCATCCCTCCTAGGCAGGCGGGCGCACCTCCGCACGAGCGCGGCCAGAAGCGCAGATGTCCTCCTCGGGGTGAGTGGATGACACGTGTCAATGAGCGAGACGTGACGCGCGGAGGCGGAGAGCGCCGCCGGCATATCATTACCCCGCGATAATTACCCTCACAGTATCTGTGACGCGGCCCCTAATTACATCACATTGTCCCCGCCTCAATAGCAATAAATAGGGCGCGATTAATCTATAAATAGCCAGTAATTAATCGTCGTAATTTGCCCCCTTTGGCTCTGGCCGAATCAAAAGCACAAGGCAATTTTCACCTTAGCTCTCGCTCACTGACTCTCATTCTTT
>NC_061829.1:29860167-29867667 GCF_019202785.1 Penaeus chinensis | reverse complement strand
TGTGCGCCAAAGTGAACAGTACGAGCTCCTCCTTCTGCTGTCTGCCTATTGCTCGTCTCATGCGGGGCTTTCGGCCTCGGACGGAGATATATATTTAAAACAAAACATCGCTAAGTCAATTTCACCATAAAGCCGGTGGGCCTTTGTGCAACGGGACAATGCAATTTCCTAAGAAAGAAAAAAGGAGAAAATAGTTTGGAAACAGAAAGTGGGCGGTATGCCCAAGGCAGGAATGCGCTCGAAATACTAACCTGCACGCGCGCCTCCGACAGGTCCAGCCTCATGGCCAGCTCCTCGCGGGTAAACACGTCGGGGTACTGCGTTTTCTCGAAGGCCCGCTCCAGCTGGTGCAGCTGGTACGTGGTGAAGGTAGTGCGGGACCGCCGGACCTGCGGGCGAGGAGCACCAGGGCACGTCAGCTTCAAGAGAAAGAAAGGAGATACTTATAGGCCTATGTGCTCGTGACGGCCCGTTCAACACCTATGACGTACATTATTTTGTAATCTACGAAAAGGTGCATTTGAGAGTTATCTTAGTCAAATCATTTCGAATAAAAAGATTGAGACAAGAGAGGGAAGAGCGCCTTACCTTACGTGGCTTGTCGGGGTCGAAGGGGTCAGCGTGATGATCCGGGCACCCAGGGGAGGTAGCTGGGTCTCCCTCCCCCCGGGGGGACACCTCGGGGCTTCCCACGCTCATACCAGACTCTGCAACAGCAACGGCAAACATTAGTGGCTTTGATTTTAACGCGAAGAACATAGTGCTAAGCTAAGGAAGTAGTTACAGCGTAATGATGCAAGGGTAATACATGTCCTTGCAAAACAGCATTTCCTTTCTTTCTGGCATAGGGATATGAGGCTGGATCGCGAGCAAGGAGGAGGACAAGGAGGGGGGGGGGGGGGAGAGAGGGGCGCGGGGAAAGAGTGTGGAGCCCGGTGGTCCGCGGCGGCCCCCTCCCCCCTCCCACTACGTAATCCTCCATTTGGCGGTCATCGTAGCGTAAGTTGATGTCGGGTGACGCTAAGCTGGCCAGAGGTGTCGACAAGGTGGGCACAGCGGCCGACTGCATCATCACCACCACCGCCGGGCGTAGTCACCACCACCGCCTCCACACCACCGTGCTTTCGGGTCAGTATCTTAGAACTAATCTTGCCATCGACCACTGCTGCTTCTTCACAGAGCAGCGACAGCAGATGCGTTTCCTGTCCCCCCGACACGTGCGACGGGACACTCGAGCCACGTCGCTGCCACAATAACGGTGCACCACCATGTTGCGCTCCTGCCGTCACCCCCGCCTCCCTGCGCCCTCCGTAACACCTTCGTCACGAGTCGCGTTACATCGCCTTCATCATCCTCGTCTTATTCAGCATTAGGCTTCTTAACACCAGTTTACCAGCGAGCCTTTCCTGGTGTGGAGGGGGAGGGAAAGGAGGAGGGGAGAGGAAGGGGAAGGGGAATGGGGAGGGGGAAGGGGAGGGGAAGGGGGAGGGGGATGAGGGAGTGGAGGAGTGACCCCTTTTCACAGGCGGATTCTTTTCGCTGATCGAACGGTCGCAAGCGGCTCGTGATTCATCCACTGTATTGTTCTGCAAAGCTACGTGTATCGAAAATTCCCGCGTGCATGAAATGATTAAGATGACGGTAATGATGGCGAGCATATTGCAACCTCAACTTTTAATCGCCGCGGAATTAATCAAATCGACATCAATAACGCCAAGTGAGGAGGGTTCATTAGTCATGCGTTTTTGTGCTGCTTTGAAGGCACAGATATTTACTTGATGAAATAAACTTTTTTCTTTTTCTAAAATCTATGCGCTATATCACACACACGCACACGTACTTACGCTCACACACACACACACGTACTTACGCTCACACACACACACACACACACACACACACACACACACACACACACACACACACACACACACACACACACACACACACACACACAATGGGCCAAGCCAAGCGCACACAGATCGGATATGACCAATTGCCTCCCCGACGAGCGGCCATGTTGGAGGCGTGAACACGGCGCATCCAAGCCTCCGTGTCCTTGCCTGCTCCTTTATCCAGCGCGCCATGACACCTCCCTCGGACCACACACTCCACACTCCCGCCACTCCGATATTCATCGATGCAATCCCAGGCGGTCGAAGGAATTACACGCCGTTCATATAATTTCATTCTTCGGGCTCTCGGCAAGGCGCAACTCCCCACTCCCTTGCAGGCGAGTTCCAGCCCTAACTTCGTAGAGCCGGCGACAACGAGGTTCTCTCTCTCTCTCTCTCTCTCTCTCTCTCTCTCTCTCTCTCTCTCTCTCTCTCTCTCTCTCTCTCTCTCTCTCTCTCTCTCTCTCTCTCTCTCGTGACCAGCTGACCCCCCTTTCGCCCCCCCCCCCCACCGCTGCTATGACTGTTCCGCAAGAAACTGCTAAAGACTTTCTAATCTCGCTCAAACAAGTCTTGTGTAAATTTCCCGCTGCCGCTGAAGGGCCGATTTCGTGGCGCCGCGACTCCAACAATAAATAATGAATCGCAAATACCCTCCGCGAGGACCGGGCGCGGATAAGCCCGCCTGAATAGCCTCAATTTACCTAAAGAAGTACCCAATTTCACCCACATTCTTATTCCCTTCTTAAGACGAGAATGACCTGCCAGGTTGCCCTTCTAATTTAAATCCCTTCACAATGGGAGCGGTAATAGTATGACAAATTGGTTGATTCCATTCGCGCACTATTACACTCATTACAATTTTGAAGCCATTTCACACCTCTGTTGGCTTGAATTGACTTCCAAATTGAAGAAGTGAGATGAAGACGTGGAGAGGTCGCTTGAAATTGAGTCACTTTGAGTCAATTTATGACAATTTAGAGTTAATTTGGTGGCGGGCTGGTGGAGTGGACGCGGAGGGACGGGAAAATGATTTTTGAAAGGAACCAGATAAAAGGTGAACGGAAAACTGCTCCCTGGCAGAAGGGAGATTGTGCTCGGACAAAACAGACAAATCAGTTTGTGAGTTTAAACTGCATGGTCTCGATCTATTTTACTCCAGCAAGCTTTCTACATTGAGAAAAACAAAGTGTATTTCAATCTGTGGCGGAGGAGCAGTTGCCAATGCAGAAGAAACCGCATTATAAAGTATTGTAAACTGAACTTAAATGTGATACAAATTCACGACTTTCTATTTAGGCGTCGCAAAATGGCTGAGTCCAACCGCCGACAAACCAACCATTTATACCGAAGCACGAACTTTAATGGGATTTAAATAACCATTTACATTTGTAACTCGATTCAGTCCGGGTCGCGCATAACCATTTTCAACTTAATTTTTGTAGCAATTGCAGATAGAAATTGAATAATAAAACACAAGAAAAAATATTCAAATTTGACAAACACCAATCACAGCCCTCGCTTTCCGCTGACCGTTGACACCGCCGCCCAATCACCGGCGGTCACAAAGTTTCGCACTTTTCCTATCTTGCATTGCCGGCTGCCAATAACTTCTCATTTGACCAGCATTCGGCGGCCAATCGCGGCAAGCACAGAGGCAGAGAGCGGACGCGGAGCCATCACAATACCTGCCCCTAATTGGTCTGTGTAGGGATAATTTCAATTAATTAGGGATTTCACTGGAACCATTGTTAAACTCAATTGTTGACGATAAGCTCATTGTTAGTTCAAATCATCATGAAAATAATCCCTTGGGTTTTGGGTTTCCAAATTTAATCAAAATTGATTTCGAATAAAGCATTACTGCTTTTGACGGAAAACTCCGACCTATAATTCTCCATAACTGGCCCCGATCGCTTTAGTGAGTGTTTGTACAAATACAATTTTCATTAATACCGAGTTTATTACTTGACATCAACTGAACTCAAAAATAACTCGCTGTGTTGCATATTAAACTTTTGTGATACTGCGGTAACCTCACAAAATGCCTCTAATTGTCGGAAAAGTTGAATGCCGACGAGCGTTGATAGGCTTAGCCGGGACGGGATGCAAGCGGCAATTGTTTACGTGACCCGTAATTGGTGCGTCGAGGGAGCATGACGCTCCGCCGCCCGCGCCGCCGCGGCCTCGGACGCCGCGGCCTCGGAGCTCTTTCAGCGTCAGCGCCATGCCGGCCTTAATTTAAGGCTCTGAATGGATGCTTTCAGGGCTTAAATAGTGCGCTCGAGGGAACAGGAATGTGATATTTTAAACAAGAATGCATGCAACCAAAGGGTGCAGCTAATGCACTGCAGCAGCCTTCACATGCGTGAAGGCATATACACAACATTTGATTCCCCCTTTTTAGTCTTTGTTACTTGTACCTGAATACATTAATTAATGGCCGTACACAAATCATAATAACGTGACCCGAGCCCCTACTTCCATAATGGCATCACGGACAACCTTTTGGTCAAATATACATTTCGCGCAGCAAGGTGAATATTCCCCCCGCCTTCCAGTCACCAGCCTACCGTATTTACCCTTACTTGTATCCCCATTCTTAAACTGCCGCCTTGTCTGTTTTGACACGGCGGCTAATCCCGCGGTGTCGAAGCGGATTCGAACCGGCGTCCTCGGCGCCCGACCGCGAGGATTCCGGCGCAAGCGGTAAACACCGGCATTACCTCCTCCTTATGCGGATCAGGCGGGTATTTATAGAAGCGATTTGTCTTTTATTATCATTCGGCTTCCAATTGCTTTAATGCTGGTCTCTTCGTTATGCCAATTACCCATGAAGTAAATTAAGCTCAGCATTA
Source organism: Penaeus chinensis (assembly GCF_019202785.1). Lineage (NCBI taxonomy): Eukaryota > Metazoa > Arthropoda > Malacostraca > Decapoda > Penaeidae > Penaeus > Penaeus chinensis. Next base: position 29,862,914 of record NC_061829.1, on the reverse strand, counting down.
ATGTTTTGATATCATTATGCATTCTGTTTCTGAGAACATTTCGGAGAGCAGTCGGTACAATACGCGGTTAACAATAATGTTAAGCCTCGTGGATAAAACTGCTCCGTAAGCTTTCCCGCGCATAATGGGTTGGCCCTTAGTGACCAGCGGCACAAAGGGGAGACTGCCTTGCACCCGCTCAATAAATTTCTCGCTAATTAGATCAGGCTCGGAGCTTGTGGTGCCAATTATAGCTAATCAATAGGTGGTAATCTGGCCATTAGAGGTCGGGCGAAACAATCACGCGGGCAGTTTAAGATTAGTGCTGCTGAAAATAATTTGCGATTTTCTTGGTGTAATCCTCTTGGGATGAGAGTGGTTGTGGCGAAATGAGGAAATGTCGTAATAGTGCGTGTTTAATTTCATGAAATACGTTTAGAACGTTGCTTTGAAACGATAGGGCAAGAACGCAAGTTTCGAATAATCGTATATTTGGCTCTTTCCATAAGCGCATTGTCGATCTCCCTTTCTTTGTGTTCTCTCGCTGCCCTCCCTCCCGCCCCTCCTCATCTCGCAATCCCTGATCCACCCTGGGCACTTACAGGTATGGATGTGAAGTACATAATCTGGCGGGTAATCCTCACTAAAGGTATTACAATTACCTGCCCAACCCATCTTCCCCCACTATAGACATCCACTGAATGTATCGACTACGCTATGAACTTCATGATTTAAACATAAAGCGTCCAGGCTGGAGCACGGTGACCTACTGCAGTTCGAATCTTTATAGTAAATATTTCGACACCGTGCAGCGTTTTCGAACAAATCGTGCAGTCTGAGAAGCCGGGTGTTGCTTTACTGACTTTAAGTACCTGATTTTTTAATAATTCAGGGTAGTTTTGGAGAGAGTAAACAAGTAAAATGAGCGAATTCAGCACCGTTTCCGAGTAGCCGAAGTCGGGTATAACTCGTTACATGCGGCCGGTACTTCAATTATCGAATCACCCAGATGCCTCGCCATGCCCGGGTTCCTACGATTGGAAGCCAGCCGCCCATGGATAATCAAATTACACTCAGACCCTGCAGTCGAAATGATTAAAATGCCAAAAATGAGCCCTTCCCTCCCCGGCGCCGCACGGCCGAGTAACCTGCGGGTTTCAAAGTCATGTCGTTATGAAATATAATAAAGGCACTCGACACTCGTGGATACAGAGGGAGGCCGCTCTAGTACCTGGGAACCCACCCTCAGCCCACCTCGGGAACCCACTCAGGAGGGATTAACATGGGATTATTGGTTAATATACCTCGTCCTGGCCTGTACACCTCCACGACCGACTGCGCGGACAAGTAAGTGAGAACATGTGGAAGCAGAGCGCATCGTGGGATACGGCGACATCGCAACGCATCGAGGGACGTTGGCAATGATGCTCTGTACATTCAAATATAACGTTTTTAGAAAGAAGAGCTTTATCAGGGTTGACATTGTATGCTCACAGAACAATAACTGAATGGAAAAGAGAGAAAGGAAGGGGGAGACAGAAATGACAGAGAGAGACAGAGAGAGAGAGAGAGAGAGAGAGAGAGAGAGAGAGAGAGAGAGAGAGAGAGAGAGAGAGAGAGAGAGAATGGCTTTCCAAAGCATCAGTACCTTAGAACTGCGACACTGGATCAATTCCCATTCTATCAACACAGCTTAACATAATTTCAATCAATTATTTCCCCCACACAATAAAACAAGAAATAAAAGCAAGTACTTTTCTCATTTCTTAACCGGTTACAAACCACACCTCTTCTAACAAAACACCACTAAATTCGCGACACACAGACCGAATACAAATCGCGTCGAGAAGCGTTAACGTCCCCGTCCTCAGCCCGCGGCTCTTCGGCGACGGAGAACCGACCACGACCCTGGCACAGAGACCGGCACCCGCGACGCGGCGGTTCACGAGGGGCGGGGTTATTTAATGCCATTGCACGAATGATTGCACTGTCACAAAGACAAAGGGCATGTCACATATCGTAAGAGTTTTACGTGAGCGCTAAGGAAATTCGAGGTAATAATAAATTCGGTAGATGCACCGTTTCGATATGTGCTTCGGACGACGTAACTACGACGTTTCTAGCATGTTGTTTTTGTTATTTGTACTGTTATTGTTATTATTATTGGTTTAATTATTATTTTTACCATTATTATTATTATCATTATTATTATTATTATTATTATTATTATCATTATTATTATTATTATTATTATTATTACTATTATTATTATTATTATAATAATAATAATAATTATTATTATTATTATTATTATTATCATTATTAATATTATTATTATTATCATTATTATTATTATCATGACTGTTGTCATTATTTCTATTACTATCATATCCTTATTACTGGAACTATCATTATTGTTATTATTGATGTTCTTACATTATTGTAAATATCATAATTATTACTGTTATCGTTATTATTGTCATTATTATTATTATTATTATTGTTATTATTATTATTATTATTATTATTATCATTATTATTAATATTATTATTATTGTTATTATTATTATTATTATTATTATTATTATTATTATTATTATTATTATTATTATTATCAGTATTATTATTATTATCTTCATCCTCATCATCCTCATCATTAACACTATCAATATTACTATTATTATCATTACTAGTATTATTATTACTACCACTATTATTATTACTACCATTATTATTATTATCATCATTATCATTAACATCATTATCAT
>NC_061829.1:29846771-29852567 GCF_019202785.1 Penaeus chinensis | reverse complement strand
TAATAATAATAATAATAATAATAATAATAATAATAGTAATAATGATAATAATGCCAATAATAACAATATAACAATAATAAATATAATAATGATAATCATAATATTAAAATTGAAATAATAATGATAATGATAACATTAAAATGAAAATGATAATGATACTGATAATAATGAAATTAATAACAATAACAATAATAATAATGATAATATTAATGATACAGAAAATCATAACAATAACAATGCTTATAATGATAATACGGATTATAATAACACCAACTAATAACAATGATAATACTAATAATAATAATAATAATGATAACAGTAACAGTAATAATAAAATTGTGAATTTGATGATTCTACTAATGATGATGAAAATGATGATAATGTCAATAATAATGATGATTATGACAACAATAATAAAAATGATAATAAGGATAATAAAGATATTAACATTAATAATGATGATGAGGATAATCACATTATTAATGATAATGATGGTAATAATAATGCTAATAGTAATGATAACAATAGCAATGATAATAATATTTTTAATAATAACAATGATAACAATAATATGTTCATATTAATGTTGATAATACTAATAGTTATAGCAATGATAATGAAAATAGAGATAATGATAAGTAAACAATAATGATGATAATGATAATAATGATAATAATAATTATAAAGATAATACCAAAAATAACAATCATATTAATAATTATAATAATAACAATGTCAATAATATTAATGATAATAACAAAAAAAAATATAATCATAAAAAATGACCATACAAATAATGATGTTAATGATGATAATACTTATGATTAAGATAATAATACTGATATCAATAATAATAATGATAATAATAATAAAGGTAGTAGTAGTAGCAATAGTAATCACAATAGTTATTAATAATAATAATAATAGTTGTAGAAGTAGTACTACCACTACTACTAATAATAATAACAACAACAATAACAATAAAACTTATTATAGTAATAGTAATAGTAGTAAAAGAAACAACAACAACAACTATAATAATAATAATAATATTAGTAGTACTAACAACAATATTCATTATAATAATAATAATAATGATAATAATAATAGTCAAATATTCATTATAATAATGATACTAATAATAATCATAATTAAAAAAATAATAATGATAAGGATATTAGCTGTGATAATGATAATAAAAATAATGATAATAATAATGATAATCATAATAATAATAATAATGATGATAATAATAATAATAGTAATAACAGTAATAATAATAATATTAATAATAATGATAATAAAAAAATATAGTAATACTAATGATGATAATAAAAAAATAATAGTAATAATAATGATAATAATAAAACAAATAATAATAATGGAAATGATAATTAATAATAATAATGATAACGACACTAAGGATAAAAAATATAATAAAAATGGCGATAGTCATAAAAAGAATAATAATAATGATAATAATGGTAGTAGTAATAATTATGATAATGATGACGATAATGATAATAATAATGATTACAACGATTATAAGGATAATAAAATGATAATGATGATAATAATAATAATAATAATAATAATAGTAATAATAATAATAATAAACATGTTAATGATATTATTAACATGAAAACCATTATCATTATTATCCTCATTATTATCATTGTTATTGTTATTATTGTCATTATCATTAATATTGCTATCATCATTTATTATTATCATCATCATTATTATTACTATTATTATCATCATCATTACTATTGTTATTATTATCATCAATAATTGTTATTAATATAATTTACATTACTTCGTTTGTCATCATTATTATTGTTATTGTTGATAACATTAAAATTATGATAATGATAATCATTATTATCACATCATTAATGCTGTGATCAATTTTTATAATTTTTGTGACTCTACTAGTCCTTAGCCATAAAGGAGTCAATTAGTAGACCTGTGATCTTACCTGATTTCCCCTTTCCCTGAATTGACGGGAAAAAAATATTTTTTACTAGTGCTTTTAACATCGATGGTGTTATTTTTATTATAAACGTAATTGCCTCATTGGTGACCTAGTACAAGTGTAGCCATCAATGTGGGAAAACAATTAAACAAGTAAACTCACAGTGGACATGGCGTACACGTACACGCCATGCCCGTCGGCATTGGGTTACTGCAATTATAATGATAATGATACTACTAATAATAATATTGATAATGAAAAATAATGATGATAATATAATATTATTAATTATAATGATCATAATATTTATAATTGTGATAATATGCAATGATGATATACAAAACACAAAAATGATAATGATATAAAGAAATAATAATAAAGAGAAAATTATGAAAATAGCATTAATGATTAATCAAAATGCTAATAATTATAGCAATAACAATAACAATAGTAATAATAATAGTAGTAGTAGCAGTAGTAATAGATGTAGTAGTACTACTACTACTACTATTGATAATAATAACAACAAAAATAATGATAATGATAATAATAATATTGACTAATAATGATAATAGCAGTAATAATAATAAGGATAATAATAACAATGATAATATTAACAATATTATTAATAATGACAATAATAATAATAATAATATTGTCTAATAATGATAATAGCAGTAATAATGTTTATGAGGATAATGATAATAATAATAAAAGTAATAATTATAATAATAATGATAATAAGATAATAATGATGATAATATTTATAGTAATAACAACAATAATATTAGTAATGACTAAAATAATAGCAATAATGATAATAATAATAATAATAATAAGAATAAAGACAATAGTATTTATGATAATAATAGTATTATTAATAATAATAATAATAATAATAATAATAATAATGATAATAATAATGATGATAATAATAATGATGATAATAGTAATAATAATGATAATAATAATAATAGTAATGATAATGAAAATAATAATAATAATAACAATAATAATACCAGTAATGATAATAATAATAATAATAATAATAATAATAATAATAATAATAATAATAATAAGGATAATAAGGATAATGATAATAATAATAATAATAGTAATACTAATAATAGTAATAATAATAATGATAATAATAATAATAACGATTATAATAATAACAATAATAATGATAAATATTGACAATAATTATAATAATTATGATAATAATAATAATGATAATGATATTAATAATAACAATAATAATGATGACATTAATTATAATATCATAAATAATGATGATAAAAATGTAGATAGTAATAAAGAAATAATGATATTAATAATAGTAACAATAAAAATAATAATAATAAGAAGAAAATGATAATAATAATAATAGTATCGATAAGAATAATAGTAATAGTAGAACTAATAGTAATAATAATAATAATATGGATACTAATATTAATAATATGGATAACAATGATAATGATAATGATAATAATAATATTACAAATATTATCATTATTATGATGATAATGATAGTGATAATAACATTAATAGTAATAATAATAATAATAATAATAATAATAATAATAATAATAATAATATTGATGATAAAATTGGTGCTAGTAATAAAAAAAATAATAATCATAGTACGATAATGATGATAGTAACAATAATAATTATAATAGTAATGATAATAATGATAGTAATAATAGTAATGACAATAGGGATGATAATAATAATGATAATAATAATAATATTAATAATAATAATGATGATGATGATGATAATAATAATAATAATAATAATAATAATAATAATAATAATAATAACAGCAACAATGATGATAATAAAATAATAATATTGATGATGATAATAATGATGATGATTATCATAATAATGAAAATAATAACAATAATGAATATTATAATGGTAATGATAGTAATGATGATAACAATAATTATAGTAATGATGATATAGTAATAATAATGATAATAGTAATAATAGTAATAATGACTATAATAATAACAATAATAAGAAGAACAAGAATAAGAAAAATACCACTACTACTAATAATAATGATAACTCGAAAAAAAATAATAACAATAAAAATAAAATAATAATGATAATACTAATAATGATTATAATAATAATAATATCAATAATGATAATAATAATAATAATAATTTTGCTAATAATAATAATAAGAATGATCGTATTATTAGTAATAATGCTAATAACTAAATTACAATAACACTAATAATGATAATGATAATGAAAACAATGATAATGATGATAATAATAAAATGATAAAAGCGATAATAATAACAATAAGTTTAACATAAAGACAGCAACAGAAAGGATAATAATAATAGGAAAAATAAATATAATGATAAACATAGTACTAATAAAGATTACAATGATATTTATCATTATGATGATATTAATAATGATGATAATAATAACAATAACAATGATAAAAATAATAATTGGGGTAATAATGATGATGACAATAAAAATATCCATAACAATGATAATACAAGTAAAGAAAGATTAAAATAAAGATGATAAAATAAATAATAATAGTCATAATAATAACATTGAAAATAATAATGATTTTAACAATAATAATAATAATAATAATAATATGAATAATAATAATAATGATAATAATAGTAATAATAATAATAGAAATAATAATCATAATACTGATGATGATAATAATGATGATAATAATAATAATAACAACAATAATATTAATAATAATAAAAATAACAACAATAATAATGATAATAATAATAATAATAATAATATCATAACAAAGATAATAATAAACATAATGATAAAGAATTACAAGCGATTTCCAACAAGATGATACGTCACACAGGAAAATTTCATCCTTCTTACACATATTGATATTTCATGTTCTCATCTAGTGTTAGCCAGCAGTTGGTTATCTAATAGTGATAATAACAATAATACTAATTACGATAATGATAGTAGATGATGACAAAAAGGATAATAATAATAGTTTAAACATAAGTGATGATTATGATGGTAAATATAATGATAATGGTGAGAACAATAATGATAATGATAAAATAATCATAACAATAATGGTAATAGTGATAATAATAATAATGATAATAATGATGATAATGATAATAATGATAATATTACCAATTATTATTATGATAATAATGATAATGATGATAAGAAAAACAATCATCATCATAATGCTACTATTACCACTAGAAGTGAAAATGATTACAATGATAATAATAACGACACACAAACACACATACATTTCTAAATGACATACACACACACATACACAAACAAACACACACACACAAACAAACATAAAAACACATACACACACAAACAAACAAACAAACAAACACACACACACACATATATATATATGTATAGACACACATCAAGGACGTAGCCAGGGGTTGACCACCTTTTCTACAGTTGTAAATTGATAATAGTTATTTAGGTATTATATATATATATATTGCAAATGTCTCAGAAATGTAAGAAAAAAAAAAAAAAGAAGAGATGTATGCGAGTGTTGGTGTGTGGGTATTGATATATGTATATGTGTATACATATATATATATATATATATATATATATATATATATATACACGTGTGTGTGTGTGTGTGTGTGTGTGTGTGTGTGTGTGTGTGTGTGTGTGCATGCATGTATGTATATGCTCACACGCGTTGTGAGAGCCGCGGTGGAGACAAAGGGCGGCCAGCGAACAAGAGCTTCGGGTCGCGGCGTCACTGCAGGATCCAATATAAACTATTA
>NC_061829.1:29839271-29841771 GCF_019202785.1 Penaeus chinensis | reverse complement strand
TTTTTTTACAGACACGAATCTTTTTTTTTTCTTGGATATCTTTACAAATCTCAGGCAGCCCCAAGTTAAATATCTACTTTTTATCGCAGAGATAGTACTTTAACGGCATTTACTTGCTGAAGTCCTCGTAAACCATCCTGCATATGAGGCACATATTGTTAGACATGTCATGATGATAATAGAAGTGAAAAAGACAATTTGATTATATCTCTTAAAGTTCTTTGTTTTAGCAAAGCTTATGCAGGGGAACTTGACATTAAGGTCTATACAAGTATAGATCTTGCTCCACACTACCGCGAGAGGGCGCTCCAGAGTCACGCATAAAGCGTGATACTTCTTTCCTAGAAACCTCAGGAAATTGACGAAATGTCCAGCGAGGTAATATGTATAGGGACAAATGTCTGGAAAATGTTAGAGTGAAACGATTGCCTTTTGAGACAAAAGCTGCATCATTAGCAAGCCTACAAGAGGTCAGTTGAAGCTCTACTCTACTTATAATAGTGTAGCTATGTAAGGGTAACAGAGAAGAAATAGCAAAGAATATGACTAATTTCTTCTACTTGACGGTTCATGATTAACAAGTATTCATGGCTTCTCTTGATACAGAGTTCCATGGTATATTTCCAAACAAATCAACGTATAGTGCGAAATGCGTGGCTATAGAGCCCCTTGGCTGGAAATCTGAAGCTCCAACGGGTATGAGCTGGATCCTGACGAAACATGGAAGCAGCAAAATAATCCCTTGACCTTTGCAAGGAATTTATATGTTTATCGATCTGTGTGTGTGTGTGTGTATATGTGTGTGTGTGTGTGTGTGTGTGTGTGTGTGTGTGTGTGTGTGTGTGTGTGCGCGCGCGCGTGCGTGCAGTTTCCCACAGTACCAACTGGTACACCTCTATGGTATTATTTTCTGGCAATAGGTGCTCATTATCCAGGAATCTGTGAATGAAATGTTCTTGTTTGTAACGAAGCTTGTGATCATTAAATTTCTGTAAAAAACTATACAATGTTTTGCCCAGTCTTAGCACTGATGCTTGAAAATGTAGGGTTTTCCTTAAAAAAGAGCAATTGGAACTGATACAATTCAGCACAACCACGAGAGTCGATCAACGATGGTAAGAAAATGATTTTTCTTCGAAAAATGCAATTGGAATAAAATACATAAGATTTTTAGTAAAAATCCTAATTGAAAAAACACTTTATTTTGAGAAAGTAAAATATGCGTCGCACACTATTTAAATCGTAAGGTTTTCATCCTTATCCACTGTGTGGCTTCCTTATAGTATTTATGAATGACAAATGACCCAATTGCTTGATGGGTTGTTTATCGGACAACGTGTAAGAGGTCCGGAATTTTTAGGCCACACTGAGTGACCCCCTTAAAATGGTATCAAGATTAGCAGAGGAGAACATTTGGTCAGGCATTTCTGACAGGCCGGCAGGGATGGCAGTAAGGATGCCTGACTGTTTATTAAACATATCCCGGGTCAATATTCATGTTTCAAAAATGTTATACTTAAAAACAAAAAATGTCCTGTATCTACTACTTTCTATACCCTGACGATAAAGTTGGACAAATTTTATTATCAATCTCGTCACCGATTTCGTCTTTTAATGTGCGTATTTGGGATGATAAGGTATATTGGGATTAACCCGTAATTGACGAGTTAGACTGCTTTTGTAGTTTGTAGTTGGACAAATTTGGGATGATAAGGTATATTGGGATTAACCCGTAATTGACGAGTTAGACTGCTTTTGTAGTTTGTAGTTGGACAAATTTTATTATCAATCTCGTCACTGATTTCGTCTTTTAATGTGCGTATTTGGGATGATAAGGTATATTGGGATTAACCCGTAATTGACGAGTTAGACTGCTTTTGTAGTTTGATCTACTGTGTACTGTTGATCAACGCTATTTAGTATAAAACATTTGATTGAGTGGATTTTGAATATCGCTTGAAAGGTATTGGGGATAATATTTACTTTGTTTAAAAGGAAAGATATAAAAAGTTAAATAGATGCAATTCTGTTTAGTATCAGTTCCATCATTCTTGCTTTTCGATCACTGCCTGCACACTGAGACAAACTCCTCGAAACTCTGAAGATGTATGATATCCTTTTTTATCTTCCGAAACATGCAATAAATATCACGCTTTCGAAATTCAGACATATATATCCATTTTTCAACTGAAATGACTGTTGGGACTATTAGATTTTTTTTTTTCTAATTCTAAAAAAAAAGAAACAAATAGAGACCTTGCAGTGTCGACCTGAGGTCTGAATGGAAGAGGAAGCCACGAAATAAACGGTAAAATCAGCAATGAAATTGCACTATTATAGCGAGATTATATATATATAGTATATAGAATATGTATATACTATATATGTTTGTGTGTGTATAATACACACACATATATATGTGTGCATATATAACACACACACACACACACACACACACACACACACAGACGCGCGCGCACGACAACAAACTCCTAGGCTG
>NC_061829.1:29816771-29821771 GCF_019202785.1 Penaeus chinensis | reverse complement strand
TATATATGCTTACACACATACACACACACACACACACACACACACACACATATATATATATATATATACATATATATGCTTACACACACACACACACACACACACATACACACACACACATATATATATATATATGTGTGTGTGTGTGTGTGTGTGTGTGTGTGTGTGTGTGTGTGTGTGTATGTATATATGTATACACACACACACACATATATATGTGTGTGTGTGTGTGTGTGTGTCTGGATTCGGCTGTTATCTTGCGGCCGACGTCTTCCATTAATGTACGAAAGGGAGGCCCAAAAACTCCTGTAGTTTGAAGGCAAAAGGCCCAAAGGTCTGTAATGGACTGGTATCTATACCTTTTTAAAATGTTCTACCTACTGGGCTGCTGACCTTACTTCTTAATCATATGAAAAGACGTCTTTCTGTGCAGGTAGCGTCCCAGAACAAGGATTTCCCTGCTGGAACGGATAGACTGTCATACCGTCCGGCCTTTTGCCGTCTCTCCTGTCTTTTCCAGCAGGTTCTAGGATGGACAGTATCAACGCACTCTGCAGTGCTCTCTTGATTATATAACTGCTTGATTCCAATCGTCAGCATCAAAGTTAACGTTGGATAAATCGATGACTGCTGATCAATCAAGCAGCTACAAGAGTTGATAGTTTTAAAAGCAATGTGCGCTGCAATTTTGGGATGACAAAGCATCTTTTGAAGAGACTGGATGAGTATCAGTTGTTTTAAGGCGCTTAATTATGTTTTGGAGCTCGTCGTGCTTCCGTTGCAGTATCGGAATTGCCGCTGCCAAAGTCAGAGGAGACCCAACCAATTGGCATTCTTCTCTTAATAGATGTATATTTAGTAGCAACTCACAAAACCCATTAAAGGTCCGTTGTTCTTCCTCCTATTCGCACTTTACATCATTGTTAGCTAATCCTGACCGGTGCCGCCTAGTGTTGCACTATCCAGGTACTATATATAAAGTTCACAAGTTGGTACCCTGGAGGCCCTGTCGACCCCAAAAGAAAAAAGAGCTGATCCTATGGGGTCCCCTTGTTGCAGTCCAAAATAAAGAGGCCATTGAATAGGCCTGTCATAGGAGCTGAAAAAGGCATGGCACTTTGCTTCTTTGCTGCCCTTAGGAAAACGTGTCTATAAATGCAGCTGTAAGCGTATGATGTCCCGAAGCCAAGTTGGGCCAGGCCGAGATGGTGCCCCAAGTCTTTTGCGACAAGTCTTAAGCCGACTTTGCAGCGAGGCGTTTTATTGTTTTACCAACAGTTATTGGTTGTATACCACCATCTTTCTTAGAAAGAGTGTATAGAGAAACGCCAAAGAATCATGGGCCGTGTAATACCATATTAACAAAGGCCGTAATAGCCTCTTTAAGAATTTCACTACAGCACCAGCGTCCCGGCCAAGTATTTATTTTTTAATCCTCGGTGTGAGGGCCAGAGAAAGTTTCTAGGATAATTTCGGACTCTGAGGGCCGAATCTGGCCCGCGGGTCGCAGGTTGCCGACCCCTGGCCGAAGGCCATCAGCCCCTGCTACGGAACCTGAAGAAAAGAAATTCATGGCCGCCTCGGCCATGACAGCGGGCAAATTAGCGTCAGGTGGCATAGGCAGGCTGAGAGCTTCTGATGGTGGGTGTTTTACTTTTATTTCGCAACCCTTGTGAGTGAATGATCATATATGTCCTCTTTTGCCGGTCGTTTGAGGGCGCCATAAGCAAGAAAGAGAGAGAAATTCAAACCAAGGTATAAGTCGGAAACATTTTAAAAGCCCAAAACTAAGGGAGACCTTAATTGGGGGAAATCTTATTGATGGTAGATGGATGCATGGAGGGAATTATCTAAAAGATGTGGCAGAAAAAAAGGAAAACAAAGCAACCATGGACAACGGAAGAAGTGTTAACCATATGTGATAAGAGAAGGGAGGCCAAGAGAATGAAAAACAAAAGTACAACAGAATAAAGAAAGCTACAGACATAAGTGTATAAAAGTGGGTTATGAGTGTAAACAAGCAAAAAAAAAAAAAAAAAAAAAAAAAAAGACAGAACACGAGACGCTCATGGAGAGAAGGTCTCAGAAGAGGAATAAGTGAGGAGAGCATGGAGAAATATTTTGAAGGAGTATACAAAGAATATGAGATTGAATTCAGAATTTCCCAAACATGCAGAGGCGTAACGGATATTCACCAGAAATACTCGAAGAGATAGGAAAAGCCTTCATCAAATGTGTAAATATAAGGACGCAAGAAGAGTGAGTACGGGAATATTGGAAGCAGGGGTCCAGGCGTACTGAAAGGGTTAACATGTATCTGTAATGAAGCCCTGAAGGAGAGGAGAATACCGGAAGATTGTTCCATTACATAAGCAAGGAGATTTAATAGACAACATACTATAGACCAGTCAGTCTATACCCACAAGTGTGCAAGGTGCAAACTAGAACGGTGCAGAGAAGGGTAATTAAAAGAAAAGGGAAGATATTGACTGAGGAGCAGGCGGGTTTTAGAGCGGGGAGAGGAACAATTTCCAGGTTTTCTCGTTATCAGAGTTTGGTAGGGAGAAGATGGGAAAAAGGAAACGATACATTTCAAGCAGGCATTGATTCTATTTATAGGGAAAGTAAATAGAGAAACCAGAGCCATGGCGAGGGAAGGTAAAATAGTGACTCTCCCCACAATTATTCAACGTCTACCTAGAGTTGTAATGAGAGAGGCACTGGAAGAACACATGCAAGTGTTGTAGGCAATAAGACTTGGACAGCCTATGCCAAGCAAGAGAAGCTCAACACCTTCCGCCTTTGTCGCATCTGCTAAGAACAGGTGCCTAACACGGAGGGCCTATCCCCCGCTGGCCTCCCAAGCATGCTCACCCTCCCAAGGCTGCATTGGCTAGGCCACGTGAGTCGCATGGATGATGGTCGTATTCCAAAGGACACCCTTTATGGCGAACTGGCGACAGGAGCAAGAAGAACCGGTCGCCCGCAACTGCGCTACAAAGATGTCTGCAAACGAGACATGAAGTCTTTTGGCATCAACCCCGATTCTTGGGAAGATGTGGCAGCAGATCGCTCCGAGTGGAAAAGTGCCCTTCAGAAACACTTTAAAGCTGACGAGGAAGGCCTTCGAAGTGCAACCGAAGCCAAACGTGCCAAAAGAAAGGAATATCACACAACTCCTATTTACCATTACCTATGACATCAGCGGTCGTGACTGTCATTCCAGAAAGGATTCTTCAGTCACCAACGGCAATGCTTCAGCTTAGCAAGATAAAGTCAATATGCCAAATTCGACATCAACTGATGATAGCCGGTGATACACACACACACACACACACACACACATATAAATGTGTGTTTGTGTGTGTGTGTGTGTGTGTGTGTGTGTGTTTGTGTGTGTGTGTGTGTGTGTGTGTGTGTGTGTGTGTGTGTGTGTGTGTGTGTGTGTGTGTGTGTGTGTGTGTGTGTAAATACATAGATATAGATATACATACGGTGTATGTATATATATATATATATATATATATATATATATATATTCATATATTATATATATATATATATGTATATATATATTCATATATTATATATATATATATATATATATACATTTGTATATATATGTACATATGTAAATGTGTATATATATACATATATATATATATATATGTATATATGCATATATTAATGGTAAAACACTACCGTGTTGATACTTTGGCAGAAAAAAAACACAATGAAAAAACTATATACATTTCTATAAATCTAGTTTTTGCATTGTGGGTTTTTCTAACATTTGTGTGTGTGTATGTATGTATATATATATATATATATATATATATATATATATATATATATATATATATATATATATATAATTTATGTATATATATGTGTGTGTGTGTGTGTGTGTGTGTGTTCGTGTGTGTGTGTGTGTGTGTGTATAAAGACATATATATAGATACACATACTGTGTATGTATATATATATATATATTCATATAATATATATACATAATTATATACTCATACATCATCATCATCATCATCAGCCTGGGTCAATTCACTGCAGGACGTAGGCCTCTCCCAATCTTTTCCATCTGTGTCTGTCTTGCGTCTTTTGCTTCCAGTCTTGGCCCGCAAATACATATGTATATATATAAATATATATATATATATATATATATATGTATATATATATATGTACATATAAATATATATATATATATATATATATATATATATGTGTGTGTGTGTGTGTGTGTGTGTGTGTGTGTGTGTGTGTGTGTGTGTGTGTTTGTGTGTGTGTGTGTGCGTGTGTGTGTATGTATATATGTATATGTATATATACATACACACACACATACACACACACGAACACATACACACACACACACACACACACACACGCACGCACGCACGCACATACGCATATATATATAGATATAGATATAGATATAGATATAGAGAGATATAGATGGACAGATAGATAGGTTGATTGATACAGATATAATAGATGGACAGATAGATTAATGTAAAGATAGATGAACAAATGGAAGAAATAGATCTAGACATAAACATCGACAAATAAAGTAATCATAATAATTATAAAAAATAATAAGCATAATCAGAAACATGGCGTCGTCCTCTAGAATTACAGTGATTATAAAGGCGGCCTTCCTTTCGCTTCACTCAGCTGTAACCCCCCCCCCCCCTGCAGAAGCGATTCCTCCTTCCTAAACTCCCTCGGACGACTTCCCTCTCGGCGCCCCCCGTCCTCGCCGCCCTCGCCGCCCTCGCCACCTGCTCGCATAGAGCCCCGCACAGGGACGCTTTCGAAGTGTAGCAAGACCCCCCCCCCCTTCCTTCGCCCCCTTTCGCCCCCCCCCCCCGCCACGCCGCACCCCCTTTCGGCCGGGGGAGGGGGGCTGGTTCGCCTGGTGCCGGTCTTGGGAGCAATTACGTCGGTAATCTCGCCTCTCTTACTGCATTAACGCCTCTCGC
>NC_061829.1:29779271-29784271 GCF_019202785.1 Penaeus chinensis | reverse complement strand
CATCTCCATCATCAGTGCTGTATTAATGAACCAAAATAACGTACAATAGACAAAAGAACAGTTTATAAAATTAAAGTTAATCTGTAAATAAACGATACACAACAGATAATTCGATCTTTCATATGAAGAGGACAAACAAATTGATTTACAAATATATATATACATATATATAAACATATATACACATACACATAAAACATATATACAATAGAAAACAGGGAAAAAAGTATGACAAACTAACCAATACGGGTGGTAATAGGGGGTGGAAAGCAGCTAGTTAGTAAACCAGATGATCGCAGTACTGGTTTTGTTTAGCTCGGGTTTCATCTTCCGAATTAACAAAGTGAAGTCTTGGCGGGAGGAGTGGGAGGATAAAATACTGAAATCTGTGTTGGAGAAAGGATGCGAGTGTTGGTGAGAGTGCTCTCTTATGGCCGGGAAAGATGATATGCTCAGCGCTAGTCCCCTACGAAACAACTTGTCTTTGTGTTCCATTATGCGGTGACGTAACCATCGTAAGGTTGACCCCACGTACCTGACTTGGCAGTCAGGACAGGTAAATAGATATACAATGTTAGAACACCACTTAAAGTAGCATCTCGCACACTGTTAAAAAAAAAAAAAAAAAAAAAATGAGGTTTATAGTTTAATGTACCAACATATGAATTGATGGTTCTTAGTGAAATATCTAAGAATAATAATAATAATTACAGTATGGGGAGACCATACAGTAATCTGGGTAGGAAACCAGAAGTTGCTAGTAAATTATAGGTGCTTTTGTAGTGATTTTGAAGATTTAATTATGTCTGTTAAATACTTTTGAAAAAATGGCAGCTTTGTGGTAGGCCGTAAAACAAAGGCAAAACTCTACATTTGTTTTTAAACAAACAAAACGAACCAAAATGTAAACAGCTAAGAACGAAACCATATAGAAATTATGAAAACAAAGATTTTAAAAAAATGCTAAGAACCGTAAGAAAATAAGAGTACAAAATGAAAAAAAAGAAAAAAAAAACAGACAGCATAAATTAACACAAAAAGGTAAGAAACGAAACAAAAATGAAACTACAAAATAAAATAAAGGTAAGACGGCCCAGCAAAATAAATTCAAAGGCTATACAAACATTGCATTTATTTCTCATATATTATTGCCCTTAGTTTCTGTGGCCATAAACTTTCACTCTTTTTTACTTAACTTTTGGCTTGGTGGGTCTTTCAGCTCGAAAAAAGGGGCGATCCCAGAGTCCCAATGTTAACTTTCTTTCTTTCTTATTCTTGTGGCGTTTGTTCTCAGGCGCGCCAACACCACCTCTTCTCTTCTGTTTCTTCCATGGGTTGTGTCCCAGGATTCTATTATTGTTTGTTTTTGTTGGTTATGTGTAGTTGGGTCCACTCACTTTGCCACAGGAGATGTATTTTTGCTTTTATAAGAGACACAAAACACCTGAGATCTGTACGAACTATGTTAAGGTCCAGATCACAAGTTGACCTGGCTAACTTGTCAACCTACTCATTGCCATAGATAACAGAGTGGCCTGTTCCCCATATTAGCTTGATTTATTTGTTGGCACCATGTAGCTTACGAATGATATTACTCAGCAATTCATTTTTGGTGGTTTCTAATGATTTAATAGCTTTAAGTGAACTTAATGAATTTGAAAAAAAAGAAAACTTTTCTATCGTGGGTCATCGATAGTGCAACATCAATAGCTTAAAAAAAAAAAAAAAAAAAAAAAAAAACAGCAAAAAGATCGATGTATGATTCGGCAGTCTGAACTTCAATTCACATTCAGTTGAACATACACCCACACCCACACGCTCATCTGTCTTGGAGCCGTCGGTATATGTATGATATTTTTTTTTTTTTTTTTTTAATATGGATCTCTCTGAACCGCTGGCGTACCTCCACCTCCGGCGCCATGGCCTTGACTGATGGAAGCCAGGCTTTCATGATAGAAAAATTGGGTGTTTCTCATGGCGCTATGTTTGAATGAACCAGGGTATCGATGGTAAAAAGATTTATACCGACTTTCTCGACGAGGTCGTGGAGTCGCGTGGCAAAGGACCTTTGCGGCATAAGTCAGTGCTAACTGGCCGCGTCTGAGTCAGAAGGAAGTTTCTCCCGACTCCACCTCAAGACGCTCGATCCGAGTACATTTTAGGGGTCCAACACACACACGCAAACAAGCATTCTGCACAGCATCGAAACCTTTCAAAATTGAGTTTGATGTCGAGTCATGCACGATTGACCCATAATCTACTTTAGACCTAGTCAGGGCTTTATATATCATTAGTAAAGACTTTCTGTCAGCTCCCCAATTATTACCAGAAATGCACTTTAATAAAATTAGTTTTTTTAACATTTATTCTTTAACTGACCAATGTGGTCTTTTCAATTGAGTCTACAATCAAAGAGTAGACCAAGACATTTTGTCTAGAGTTAGCCTGATGTTCGGCTTCCTCCTTTGTGAAAAAAAAATATCTCAATACTCTTTCATGTGGAAATCTTAAAACCCCACTGGTTGGATGCGATTTGCCGAGAACTCTGCGTTATTGCTGGAATGCCATAATGCACAATCAGCATACAGTGAGTATTTAAGATTCCGAGGAGGAGCTCGTAAGATGCCATTGACCATACATAAAAATAATGTTGGTGACAAGACACTTCCTTGTGGGACCCCGTTTGCCTGGACAAAAAATGTCCGAAAAAGTGACACTGTCAGAAAACAATTTGACAGCAAAAGCTATGTCAGAAATTATATTTTGAATAAAACAAGTCAAGTTTCCACGTAATCCAAAAGCATACATTTTCTGAGTAGGCCATATCGCCATGTCATGTCATAGGCTTTTTCTATATTTAAAAATATTGAAATCAAATATTTTTTTGGGGGGGCAATTGCCTCTTTAATATAAACAGTTTTACTAGATGATTGAGAGTTTGGTGTCCCTTTCTGAAGCCGCACTGCTCGTCAATTAGTAAATTACTGGAATAAAAAAAAAAGAATGCAATAGCCTACTGTTAACAATTCGTTCCATGAACTTGCATAAGCAACTTGTCAACGCAATTGGGCAGTAGGAGATGGCAAATCTGGAATTACCCCATCCTTCCAATATGGGAATGATGTGGGCGAAGTGCCATGAGTGTACAATGATTTTTTTTTTCTTCAAATTTCATTGTACACTTCTAGCAACTTAATCATGGCATCATGATTAAAATGCTTTATCATATCATATCAAATCTCATCGGGGCCTGGGGATGTTCCTCTACAGGCTTCTAGGGCTCGGACAAGCTCATCCATTGTTAGATCTTTATTGTAATCAAAGTCACCTTCTGTGGCTAAGTGAATAGGTTGCAGTTCAGTCACTTCCTTGGTCAGGAATGCGAGATGGTAATTGTCTAAGCTGCTTGTATAAGATAAATGCCTGGCGAGTGCATTACCAGTGTCTCTTGGTGAATCGAAATTAGTACCCTCGTGAATGATGTTTACAATTTTGAAAGATATTTTTTTCTTATTGATTTTATTGACAGTTGGCCAAACCTCTGATACTTTGGTATTGCTATTTATTGTAGAGACGAAGTTCCGCCAGGAGTTTCTTTTTGCTTGTCTTATTATTCTACGAGCCCTAGCTCTTGCTTGTTTGTAGTTGCAAAAGTTCTCGTTATTGATGTTATTTTTGAAAAGCCTGTAGGCCCTATTGCGTTGGCACCGCGCCCTGCGGCAATCTGGTGTCCATCATGGACCTCTATGCTTAACGCTATCTGTCGAAGTTTTAGGAATGGATAGCAATGCTGCTTCTAAAATCGAATTCTGAACATAGTTTACTTTATCATCAATGGTTCCTCCAACAAGTTCGAGCTTGACGCTTCTTGTGAAGGCGACCCAGTCTGCCTATTTTTACGTTAAATTTAGGCGCTGAAGGCGTTCTCTCTGTATCGCATGAATATAAAAAGAAAAGAAAAAAAAAAGAGGAAGATCGCTTCGCAACGAGTCGTCAATGGTGTGCCATAGGAGCTTGGCTGCTATTGATGAAGAGACCAGTGATAGGTCAATAAAGCTCAAATTACCGGTATTATCGTCCACCCGCGTCGGACTACCATCGTTCAGAAGGACCAGATCAGACTCATTAATCAACTTAACTACTTGCTCACCTCTACTATCCACCCTCAGGGAACCCCATATCGTATGATGAGCACTAAAATCCCCCCAAATTACTTTATTTTGTGGCAGACTATCCTGAAGAGCAAAGAGCTCATCATAGATTATCACATTATCAGGTGGACAATAAACTGAACATAAAGTCAGATACGTGCCATTAATTTTTACTTTGCAAACTTCAAAGTAGAATCAACCCCTACCCTCACGATCCTTCCGACATAAATGGTAGCTCCTCAGCGAAGCGACCACGTCAGAGACGAGGTGTGTTTAGTGCGTTTCTTTGAGAACTATAATATCGGGAGCATAGGACGAGGCTAATAATTTAAAGTCATTTACTTTAGATGTAAGACTTCGACAGTTCCACTGTATAAAGATCGACGCGAAGATTACGTTTAATGGAGTTTAGAGGTGCATTGTCCGCCAGTTTTAATTTTTTTTTTATGGGAGGGAGGCGCCTCCTCTCCCTCGCTTCTCGGGGACCTCTGACATGGAGACAGAAGCCTCCATGTCCTGCAGCTCCTGGCGAGAAAGACGACTGATAGATTGCAATCTGTTTCTCTCTCGAGAAACCGATCGCGAGCCAGGCGAAGTCCTCACAGGAGTCGCCCGGATGGGGAAATACGATCCAGACTGCGATTCAGTATCAGCCTCCTTAGGATGTTTATGCTGGGTTGATGTAGCCCTTTCATCAACCAATTCAGTCAACGGATATACTTTAATGTTTAATTTAACGGTTTGTTTGAGTTCGGCACTTTCTTTATCCTTAGCTGCAAGCTGTTGACTGACATTACTTGCACTAGGGGTGATGTTAGTTACTGCTGCAGCATAGGAAGTATCGGGTTT
>NC_061829.1:29754271-29759271 GCF_019202785.1 Penaeus chinensis | reverse complement strand
GTGTGTGTGGTGTGTGTGTGTGTGTGTTCGTTACAGATTGAACACAGGGCTTCAGATCTTGCTGTCAGTGTAATGGTCCCGACAAGGAGTGAAACAAAAACGACAGCGCACGACTTCACTGACCGGCAGACGCTGCGACGAAGGGGCGAGGCGTTGAGCGGAAGTCCTCTCCGCTGAAGCTAGCATCTTGATTGGTGAGAGCATCAGCTGCCACAAACGGAATAATCCTAAGAAGGCGGAAGAGATTATGTGATTGGGACAATTTTAGTGTATATCATAAACATTTAAAATCTCGACAAATAAGGTATGCACCAAATATTTGTTTTCTCTCTCTTGATATCGCATTATGTGCTGGGCTGTCGCTAATAACTACCTTAAATATTGTGAACTTACTTCAGGTTTGGCAGTGATGGGGGCAGCGTCGGTTCTCCGTCCGAGTCATACTCGATGTAGTCAAACGCAGGGTTGATGCCTTCGCCTTCGTCCCTAATTCCCTGGAAACCTCCTTCCATGACTGGCTCGGACGGCAGGTCGACCGACCCTCCCGCCTGGATGGCTGGCCGAGTGAATGGGCCAATGGGACGCACGGGAGCGTCCTCCGTCCGGGTCGGGATGAAGTCAGGGCGGATGGGCACGAGGGCGGGCGGGCTGTGGATGGGCTTCGGTAGGATAGACGGGAGCGTGAAGTGAGGGGCACTGGTAGTTGAGGGTTGAGACTCTGGGGAAGTTGGTATGGTGATGGAAGGGTCTGTGGCAGGCTCCTCCTCTGCCGTTGTTGCTGGAGTGAAGCGGAATCTGGGTGGAATGAAATTTCCTCCCGGGCGGGGTCTGTTTACTAAGCCAGGACGAGGTCTGCTTCCCAGGTTTGGACGTGGCCTTTCTTCCAGCTCTGGGCGTACGTCTAATTTAGGATCTGCCAGTTCTTCCGCATCTGACTGGGCACCAGCTTCTTCATCTGGCAGGGTCTCTGCATCTAGAACTGGCCTGTCTTCCAGTGCTGGAAGTGTTCCATCTTCTGTCTCTGGAGTTGGGCTGTCTTCGACGTCGGAGGGTCGTGCGGGTTCCAGTTCAGGAGGAGGTACAGTGTCTATTCCTGGGCGTGGTCTGAAGTCTAGGCCTGGCCGTGGTCTGCTGTTTAGTCCAGGACGTGGTCTAAATTCTGGTCGTGGTCTGCCATCTAGTCCTGGTCGCAGTGGTCTGCCTCCTAGGCCAGGACGCGGCCTGATGTCTGGTCCTGGACGAGAGCTGAAAGGTGGTCGTGGTGGTCTGATTGGTCTTGGCCGCTCAGGTCGTTCGGGCCGCGTAAAGTAGTTCAAAAGTGTTCCTATAAAGGAAGCTTGCGGGGATTCGGTGGAAGGCTCGCTTTCTTCTGTGTCTTTGTGCTCTGGTTCTAACTCCTCTGGTGATTTGTGTTCGGGTTCCAGGTCGAATGAGTCTGCAGGCGCCTTGTGCTGCGGCTCTAATTCCACTGGAATCACTTCGCCCACTCCTACGGGCTCAGGCCCAGAAGGAGGGGAAGCTAGTACAGAGGTTCCTACTGTTATATCATATGAAGGGAAGTCTGTATCTGGATCAATGTATTCAATGTCTGCGTAGGTACTAAATTCATCGGTGACGGAGGCTTCATCTTGTGTGGTTGCAACCGTTGAGGATGAAGCTCCCTCTTCAGCTGTGGGTTCAGATGGAACTGTGGTTGTGGAAGGTGTCTCTTCACTCACCGATTTGATAGTCGTTTCTTGGGGTGAAGGGACAGGCAGTGAAGTGGTTATTTCGCTCGCCAATCCGTCACCATCAACAATTTTATCTGTATTTGGAGTGGTTTCTTCCCGAGGTCCCTCATTTTCATTTTCCACAACAGTGTCCTTAGTAGACAGCGTCGTTTCCTTGATCAGGATGGTCGTCTCCTCCTCAGGAATGTCTGTTACAGTCAGTTCTTCCACCTCAAGAGTTGTTTCTGTTTCTGTGGCATTTTCAGCCCTGTGCTGGCGGTCGGTTCGTACCCTGTTATCCAGAATGTAGATAGGTCCAAACTTAACAGCATTCTTAAGGCTTCCTTTGACATTCATGCCTGTACCAACCTTCACAGGCTCTCTCGTACTGATGTCAGGAAGGGGTCTTGGTGGGGCAGCAGAAGTTCCTCCTCGTACATCCTTTATCCAGAAGACTTCGCCGACGCCACTGACTCCAGACACCTAAGAATGATTCCATACATTAGGTAGGCTGATCAAAATTGGATTTTTAAGACTGATATTAGAAAACACCAAAAACTATAAAGCACAGACTCTTATAGACACAACCCAAAAAGATGCACATTTGCATATGTATGCCCTGATCACTTATTTTTAAACATTCATGTGTTAGTTGAAAGCACTGAAATATGAATAGCACATAAGCATTATTCAAGTTGGCAAGCTGTGTAGGAAAGATAATGTCCATAGTTTAGATAAGTCAGAGTTCACAATTATGGTCATTCATGGCAACAGCTTCTTGATGCACAGTATGATGACTCTCTTATCTGTTAAAATATGGGTTGTTGGAGACTTCTGTTGAGATCTGTTGAGGGATATGAAAACATTGTATGAAGTGGACGAACTTGACATGATTGGATGCGATGATGTCATGGAAGTCGTTCGTTTATCTGCATTAGCATCAGCCATTCATTAAAGGCTGTGTCAGGTGTTTTGTGTCTGTGTCAATTGAGAGTATTTCTGTTAATTACCCAGATGCACTTGCACCACCTTTGATTCTTTTGACAGGTCACTTTCCAGATCTTATACAGCAGCATGTCCTCATGCGTTGTAGTCCACCTAAAATCTTCGCACGTCCTCATAAAGATTAGAGGATCGGAAAGCAAGGCTGGAGTCAGTTATGTTGTGGCGAGTGGATCTCCCTCGTGTTTCGTAGATCTCGCTAGATCGTTATTGAGAGCACACAGTCACGAACGAGGAACACGTTCTACAGTTGTCAGTCGAAAAAAGCATGCACTGATAAATGTCGAGGTATTTATGAGTATTGGAGTAGTTAAGTAATGCAATCTTACATCTATCACTTAACCGATTATGCTATAACATAAACTCTATTCTTTAAGTCATGTTAAGGGACATGGAAGTATGTTATTCACGGCAAGCAGAAAAGATTTAATTCGTATGGACAGATTCATGCTCATTCGCACTCAGGGCTTCTCTCGCCTCATGCAGCTGTGAGCAGGCTAGACGGCAGCATCTCGACCATCAGATGTCAGGCAGGAAATTCGTCGCCACATCATCTCATTGATCACATTTGCGTAAAACACAAGAAACTGACTTTTTTCTTTATCTGCTTTATTTTGATGGAATATAATTAATTAATGAACAGCTCGCAAGTGAGAATGAGTGAAAGAGATGACGTGGCGCCTCCCTGACGAAAGACCAATCGATCTGCATTTAAAACGCTCTACCTCCGGTCCAGTTTCGACTTGGGTCCCCTTAGAGGCGGCTGGGGTCGAAGCGGCGGCGACCTCGGGGGCCAGGGTTGTGGTGGAGGGCATGGCAAGAGTAGTGGAGGGCTTGGAAGTGGACTCAGCAGGGGTGGTTGGGGGGCTCGCTGTGGTGGAGGTAGAACTGAGTAAAGCCTCTAAGTCTTGGACAGAAGTAACACCTTCCTCGTCCGCATCGCCGTCAGCTGCGGGGGCGGCCGTGATGGGAGGGACGGGCGAGGTAACAGCAGCCGGGAAGGGGGCACGTGAGGTAGATATGGGAGCTGAGGTATTGCTGTTTTCTGTGGCGTTGCGGTCTTGCTCGTTGCCTGGCCTGGTGCGCTGGCGGAAGCGGTAGATGAGGCTCTGGCTGCCGCGGCGGGAGGGCCGGGTAGGGCGTAGGGGGCGGGAAGCATTGGGGTTCGAAGGGCGGGAGATCCGGGTGGGCGGGCGATCCACTCGGAACCGAGACTGAGCCCGGCGCTTGGAGATCTCCTCGGGCGACGGGCGTGACATAAACCTCGACAGAGGGCGCTTTATGGGGCGTAACTTTCTACTAGGAGGCAACTTGCCCTCAGACTCCTCGGACGGAAGAGGCTCCTCGGGTTCCGTTACATAATCAGGGGCTGCCTCGGTTACACTGGCAAAATCTTGCTCTCCATCACCATCTACCAGGAAGGCTAACAACTGCACACAGCAATACAAAGGATTACAGCTTTTGTCGCATCTGCTATTCTGCACCACCTTCACTGCTGGTGGCATAGCTATCTATGGTCAGACCTTTATGTAAGTTAATAGTGATACGGACGTCAATAAATCATTATACTTTTTTCTAGTAAATACGGAATCCAATTTCCTTTACCTGGGGATCACTGGTGTCCACGATGACGCCGTCTCCAGAGGTACTCCTGCGGGCCATGTTGGTGTGCCACTCCTCGGGCCTCCGGTCGCTGCCCATCGCCTTCGCCTGGCGGAAAGGAAGGCTCGCTTTAGGTTTCCCTTTCTCGCCACTCACATCCAGACAAGAATGTGAGCAGCGTTACCAAATCTAATGACACTACATGCGCTCATTTTAGCAGAAAACATTTGGTGATACAGACTATAGAAGATTTACCTTGAGCAGCTGCAGAAGTTGATTTTTGCTTGTGTCACCATCTGCCAGGGAGATGAATGTTCTTAAAGCACACATTTATATTAAGGATATAATAGTAAAAAAAAAAAGTAACATCTCCCCCCCCTCTCTCTCTCTCTCTCTCTCTCTCTCTCTCTCTCTTTCTCTCTCTCTCTCTCTCTCTCTCTCTCTCTCTCTCTCTTTCTCTCTCTCTCTCTCTCTCTCTCTCTTTCTCTCTCTCTCTCTCTCTCTCTCTCTCTCTCTCTCTCTCTCTCTCTCTCTCTCTCTCTCTCTCTGTCTCCGGCTTTCTCTCTGTATGTGTGTGTGTATATGTGTGTGTGTGTGTGTGTGTGTGTGTGTGTGTGTGTGTGTATGTGTGTGTGTGTGTGTGTGTGTGTGTGTGTGTGTGTGTGTGTGTGTGTGTGTGTGTGTGTG
>NC_061829.1:29734271-29736771 GCF_019202785.1 Penaeus chinensis | reverse complement strand
TGCAATTGCCGTGGAAAGCATATTCGTGGGAATGTAACCTGGTGTACGGCGTCATGAAACTATGTACTCGGGTAATATGATTCTCAACACCATAGATGCCGTTCAAAACACGGAAGAGAAGCCTGAGTAGTTATCAATACCGGCAGGTTGGCGTTTTATTATCCCCAAGATGCATTGCTAAGAGAGCTTAGCCACGGTGTAACAGGCCGTTAGCGTGGCAGTGCCAATACCAACTGTGCTACCGTGCACCGCAAGCACAGTCCGGGCTGACAAAGCTAATCTGCATTCAGGAACTGTACGCAGAGTACTCGTCGGGACTACATCTCGGCCTGACCGAGTCACAGTGGCCCCCTTTACCCAAGATGCTCATGCGGCCGAGGGAGTGTGTGCCCGCGCGCGCGCGCGTGTGTGTGTGTATGTGTGTGTGTGTGTGTGTGTGTGTGTGTGTGTGTGTGTGTGTGTGTGTGTGTGTGTGTGTGTGTGTGTGTGTGTGTGTGTGTGTGTGTGTGTGTGTGTGTGTGTTTGTGTGTGTGTGTGTGTGTGCTCGCGCGTGAGACAGAGAGAGAGAGACAAAAAGAGAGAGAAAGAGAGAGAGAGTGCGCGGGTATGTTCTTTTGATGAGGTTATTGCCATGCAAAGAAATTCTCAAAGGGAAAGGCGAACCCCAGCAGCAAGCGAAAGCAAGGCCCGATCGTGCATGAGTTTCAGACGAGGCTCTTCCTCGGCGGAGGCCCCTGCGGAGGCGGCCCCGGGCGTAGATTCTCCTACCTGTTTCCTGCAGCAGCTCAGGCTCCCAGGCGTTGCTCGCCTCGCCACCCTTCTCTGGAAGAAGAACGACAGTGGTGTCATTAGCTTTGTTTGTCATTACTGCTGCCATTATTACTGAAATACAGTCACACTCTCGCCAGCACTTCTGCAGGACAAAAATACACACTGTCTGGGAAAAGGCTGAGGGCTGCTACCGCTCCATGGGTCTCTCGCCTTCTCTGGACAACCTTTCTAAATTTTACCATATTCATTTGTCTTTTCTGCTGTATGCGCATTGATCGTTTACACTGTAATGTCTGTATACACACATGACAAATATATACACCCACTCATAAACACCCACACACAGAGGCATGCATGTGTGTATATGTATATATATATATATATATATATATATATATATATATATATATATATATATATATGTGTGTGTGTGTGTGTGTGTGTGTGTGTGTGTGTGTGTGTGTGTGTGTGTGTGTGTGTGTGTGTGTGTGTGTGTGTGTGTATGTATATATATATATATATATATATATATACACACACACATACATACATACATATAGGCTATATGAAAGGGAATCTCTTGAACATTTCTTAAGCCATGTCCGTGTTCACCGGCCACGCCCGAGCACATCCCTTGATCTTCTTCGAAGGAGATTCCCCCTACCGATGAGTGGTTCCGGTAAAGCACTTTATTATCCCCTTCCCCGAGAGGCACCCCACCCCGGCCCTCCACCCCCACCCCCTCAGGCTCATCAGGGTCGTCGCCCTCGAACTGCGACAGCTCGAGGCTATACATTGCGTCTCCATAATTGTCTGCGTCACAACTCTGCGCATTCTATTAGCTGCGTGGCCCGTGACGTGCGATGGCGTGGGCACCCAGAGAAGTGAAAAGGAAACAATTGTCAGAGTAGAGACAAGTAGGCCGATTGGCGCTAAAGGAGAGGGAGTCCGCGGTCCGAGATCATAGAGTGTAACGGGACGGTACTACCGACGTGTGTTGAGCAAGTGGCAGATGTGGGATCAGGATTCTCCTGTGCACGCCTCTTGGCTGCGCTCTTGCAAGCTGGGATCGTCCTTTTCACCGATCACTAGTTGCTGGTATATGTCTTCTTGTCATAAAACACATTTGCTATTCAAATCCCAGCTCATTTCGCTGCACATCCTGTCTGCTCAGAGATATCCAGATGGATACGCAACATCCGGCCTCCTTGAGGAGTAACGGAGGCCAGGAGTTCCTGATTAACCGCTCCATGTTAACGCCCGGAGGATAAATCACCAAGTACACCGCTATGTGAAGGCGGAGACGCTTCCGGTCCTCTCCCCGGGACAGGATGGCTGCCTCGGCTCGGCTCCCAGGAGCAGTCACGAAGCACCATGAGTTTTTTTCCGTCTTCGCTGAGCGCCTCCGAGGAAGCCGGGTGTTGGCAGGACGTGACATGAGTGCGAGCGAGCAAGCACCGTCTCGCAAGAAGCGAACAGATCACCATGACATATGAACCTGGAAATCAGGGTTACATTTCCGTGTTTATCTTTTCACGGGATTCACAGCAGTCAAAGAACAGGTGGCTTGGTGAAACGTCACGAAACGACCATGTCAATATGTGCATATGATAAGAGCAATGGCGTCTACCTGGGAGGATGATTTTGAGCTGGAGGAAGGAGCGCAGCGCCCTCCGGAACCGTTTAAAGGCCGATTCGGCGAAAAAACAAGCATTTTTAATGAACCCTC
>NC_061829.1:29724271-29729271 GCF_019202785.1 Penaeus chinensis | reverse complement strand
GCATCTTCAATTTGAATTTTATAAATTGCTTCATCATCCGACTAATGCATTTGTGACTTTAGCATCCTTGTTTACAAGACAAGTAAACATAAACACTAAATAAACTGTAGGTTTTCATCCTTTTATAACGAAGGATTAATAGCCAGAGGACACTGTTCTAAAAGCGAGTTAGATATACTGCACTGTTATACCCCGAGGTGTATACCAAGCTATAAACATCCAAGCACAAATATAGGAGACAGATATAAACAAATAGACCCGTCAACAGATAAACAGATAACGGGAAGAACAGAACAACAAACAACCACATAGATAGATAGCTATACGAAACAGCGGCTTTTCCAGGACGTGCAAGTGAAGGTTAACCACAAAGAAAGGTGAGGGAGTCAACGCCATGAAATTTCCGACCTTCCACTCCCCGAAGGTGAGATAATCTCGGAGGAATTCCTCACTTGACGCGCAACACGTCCCTTCCTCGCCGCCTCTCCTCGCAGTGCGTCGGAAGCCCCCGGAGCGACGTCGCCGCTGGCAGGGGGCACCGCCAAGCAATTCCTAACTTTCATTCTTTAGCTAAATCCAAGGCGTCGAGGCTGCGGCTCCGAGCAAGGCGAGGGGGAGGATAGCGGGGTCGGTGGGGCGGGAGGGGGCTTGCCGGGGCCGGGGGGAGCGGGGAGCTGGGCTGGAAGACGGCTGGGCCCTTGAGGGGGGGGCGAGGAGGAGGGTGAGAGCCTCAACAGGTTTCTTGACCGCGAAACCTCACTCCCACCATCAAGACTTCTACTCCTCACCAAAGCATTTTCGCGGTTAAATCGTCGACCTCATTCCATTTTTCGTTATGTAGTCCAGTTTGTCGTCTCACTGGCAGATATAGCATTTGTCGTTTCAGAAATGCCACCTGACAATAATTAGCAACAAGGATGAGAATAAAGGGTGGCTCTAAGGGTGTACGCCTCGGCTTGGTAATTTATTCCTACGCCACATGACACTCGTCGTGGCGGTCACTGACATGGGAACATGCCAAACATCTGCTGCAAAAAAGGATGAATCAAGTTCAGTTACTCGCCCTCGCCCGCCCACCTTTTTGTGCGGTTCCCTGGGCCACAAACAAGCAGCCGCGTCGTATCCCTCCAACCAATCCTCCTCTTGGCACAAGGAACGCCATACCCGGCTCTGACTGTGTGTTCGACCTTGAAGGTAGCGGGGACACAGGTGGTCCGGTCGCCCTGTGCCACGGGGGGAGGAGGGGCCTCCTTGGGCAGGCAGATTGGAACGCCGACTTCCAGGCTTTCCGTATGGAAGCGGCCTTGTGTGCGCCTGAGAGAGCCGCTGCGGCAGAAGCTAATTATCATCACATGACGTTCTCGTCACGGCAGCGAGACTCAGGAGGACTAATGTGTCGTGAGTGGCGCCCACGAGTCGCAAGTTTCAGTTTTAGGTTTTGAACTTAGTTTGTTGTGAAACTTACTACCACTAGAGATATATGCAAATGGATTTCAACCCATTTTTTATTCAGACATACGTAAGGTCTAATCCTGAAAGAAGACACCCTTAATAGAATGAATAAACAACATCCGTTGTCCCACAAATGGTTGTCTTTCCTGCATGTGTTAGGGCCTGCATCAGTAACACAAATTTAATATTCTTGCAATGACCGCCCGCATTCCGGTTTGGGTCGAGCGTCCTGCATTACCCTTGGGTTTTATTCAAGATATTATCATCTGCTGCAGAAGTAGGTTACAGGCAATCGTGTCGAGATACAAACCCAGTTAGAGAAGAGAAAGTGTTTATGAAAACAGTTAAGTGTTTGCACTTATTGATTTTAAATGTTTTTGTTATTGTTGATATCACTACTCCTGTTATGGGGGTATTCTAATGCTTCATTTATTTTTCAACATCATTGTTGTAGTTGTTGCTATTGTTGTTTCCGTTATTATCATTATTGTTATTAATATTATTACTATTGTCTAGATTATCCTTATAATTATCATTATCATTATTATTATTATCATTATTATTACCATTATTGTTATTATTATCATCTTTACTCTTACTATCATTTTCACTATTATTATTATTTCATTAATATTATTATTATCATTATTATTATCATTGTCATTATTATTATCATTATTATTGTTATTATTATTATCATTAATATTATTACTATTATCATTATTATTATTATTATTATTATTATTATTATTATTATCATTATTAATATTATTATCATCATTATTATTATTATTATTATTATCATCATTATCATCATCATTATTATTATTATCCTTATCCTTATTATAGATATTATTATTATTATTATTATTATTATTATTATTATCATTATTATCATTATAACAGTTATTACTATTATTATTGTTATTATTATTATTATTATTATTATTATTATTATTAGTATTAGTATTACCATTATTATTACCATTGTTATTAGCATTGTTATTGTTATTATTATCATTATCATTGTTATTATTAAAACCATTGATATTATTGCTATTATCACTGTTATTATTGTCATTATTGTTATTATTATCATTATTATTATTATTATTATTATTATTATTATTATTATTATCATTATTGTTGTTTT
Organism: Penaeus chinensis; assembly: GCF_019202785.1. Lineage (NCBI taxonomy): Eukaryota > Metazoa > Arthropoda > Malacostraca > Decapoda > Penaeidae > Penaeus > Penaeus chinensis. The sequence goes on along the minus strand of NC_061829.1, from coordinate 29,726,666 downwards.
TGTTGTTATTATTATTAATATCATTACTGTTAGTGCTATTAATAATGATAGTATTATTATTATTGTCATTACTAATATAATTGCTATTGTTGTTATTATCATTATTACTATCATTATCATTATCATCATCATCACTATTATTACAGTTATCATTATTATTATTGTTGCTATTGTTATCATTATTTTTATTTTTTTGTTATTATCATTATTATTATCATTATCATCTCCATCGTCATCATCATAATCATTATTATTGTTTTCCTTTTTATCGTTTTCATTATCATTATCAGTGTCATTATTGTTATCATTATTATTATCATTATTTTCATTATTATGATTATTATTCATTATTATGTTGCTTTTTTTATTACCATTGTTATTATCATCATTATTATTATCATAATATGATTATTATTGTTGTTGTTATCATTGTTATTATCATTACTATTATTATCATTATCCTTATTATTATTATTATTATTATTATTATTATTATTATTATTATTATTATTATCATTATTATCATTATTATTAATATTATCATTATCATCATCATCATCATCATCATCTTCATCATCATCATTATGATTAGCATTGTTATCATTATTATTTTGATTATTATCAATATTATAATTATTATTATCATTATTACTATACCTGTCATTATTATTACTATTTTTACTATTATAAATATTATCATTGTATATTATTATCATTATTGTTATCATCATTATTATTATTGTTATTATTATTATCATTAATACTATCATTAACATTATTATCATTATTACTATTATCATTATTATCAAAGTATTGATAATGGTGATAACAATAAAAGGGACAATAGTAATAACAACACAGGAACAATATGTTTAGTAGTAAGAATCATCAGTGCTTTATTTCTGTTTTCAAGAATTATTATTAGTATCAGCTGGTCGCATCCTTCTGCTTCTTCCCCCACTTAACGGAATCCGAAACCCCGGCAGAGGTGCTCGTATAGGAATCAAAGCAACAAGAGGAAAGGTTTCGCTGAGACGTTGAGGAGAAACCGAGGAAGTACGGAGCAGGCGAGGCAGGAGGAGGGGGGCGAGAGGGCAGGGGAGGGGCACAGAGGGCATTCACTCCTGGCTCGCCACTCTGCCTCCGTCACCCATCCTTTGACCCTCGGCCACTTTGCTTGGTGACACTGCTAAGCTTATGTGTTTTGTTTGTCTACAGTGCCTACCATACATTCTTTCCCTGCCTTATCGTTGTGCCATGTAGGTCGTTCCCTAGCCTGTCGCCTAACACATTCCTTGTTCCTTGCCGTAAGACTGGTACCTTCCGGCCCTCCAGTCAGTTACACAAAGCTTATTTCAGCTAAGGAATGGAACTGAGATGGATGAATATGTTCATCGAATAGAAAATTGGATAAAGTAATTCAACATGATGAATAACATCAGCAACCACACAGCCATGCCCAGCTAACCATGCAACCACTTCCAGTTGTATGGACGCCGCCGGTCCGCCATCGTCACGAGAAGAGCAGGCAAGTGACCCTCCTCACCCCCCCCCCCCCCTCGCCCGGACGGATTGCGAGCCGAACGACGAAGATTACCACGAGCTCGTGCAGATTGCCTCCTTCCTCGATCTAAGTGTTTGCGTGTGCATGCACACACAGACACACACATACATATGTGTGTGTCTGTGTGTACATATATACATATATACTTGTTCATATGTAAATATATGTATGCAAGTGCATATACATGTGTGTGTGTGTGTGAGTGTGTGTGTGTGTGTATGTGTGTGTGAATACATATGTATGTATATATGTATATATATACATATATACATATGTTTGTGTGTATATATATATATATTCATATATACATATATATATATGTATGTATGCATATATGCATGTATATGTACATGTAAATACATATATATATATATATATATATATATATATATATATATGTATATATATATATATATATATATATATGTGTGTGTGTGTGTGTGTGTGTGTGTGTGTGTGTGTGTGTGTGTGTGTGTGTGTGTGTGTGTGTGTGTGTGTGTGCATGTATCAATCTATCTATCTATCTACCTGTCTATCTCTCTATCTATCTGTCTGTCTATACATGCATTTTAATGGGGCCCTCCTCGGCGGCCGTGGCTCGGGTGCACAGCGTCGGCGATCTCCCCGCGGGCCCGGCGTCCACAGGAAATGCGCGGCGTGAAGGAGGAGCAGAAGGAAGCCGACTTACCCGACACGGACATCGTCGCTCCCGCCGCCGCCAGCGCCGCCATCACGACGGCGCGAAGAAGCTTCATCTTGAGTCTTGGCAACGGGACTCAACACTTGGGCGAAATCGGTCGTTAATCGCACACTGTTATTCTAGGGACATCA
>NC_061829.1:29704271-29711771 GCF_019202785.1 Penaeus chinensis | reverse complement strand
CGCACACACACACACACACACACACACACACACACACACACACACACACACACACACACACATGCATGCATTTATATGTGATGGGAATTGATCCACCTGCTGATTTTTTTACCCAAAAGAACACCTCTCACGGAGCATAAACTATATATTTTAATCTAATATGCATTTGAAATCATTGGCGATGAAAAGGAACTTACGTGATCATCCAATAATTTTTGGATTCATGAGGTTTCCTAGGAAATACGTTATAAATATCGTAGAAATAGTTTCTGCTTCCACTGTAATAGTTAATATAGGCAATAAAAAAGTTCATAAGTGTGTGAGACGTACGTATTCAAAAATGTTATCCTCGGATGTTTGTTTTTTTCTTCATTTTTTCATGAAATTTTTAACTCCGAATTATATGGATGACTGTTTAAGAGGTAAGTGGACCCGCAATGGAGACTACCGTCTAAATCCGAACCAGGTCTGGGGAGTTTATCAGTGACCCAAACTGCCCCAGCCCTGAGCAGACCTCCACTCCAGCTCAGGGCACAACCTCCTCGACCGAGCCACCCAACCCAAATGGGGCGAAAGACCAAGACCCAAAACATAGACGTGCTTTGAGAATAAGGGCAACAGAGGTGACTCCTTTTTTCTAACGGACTGCTTTTTAGCACAAAACATGAGCCATCCTGTGAGAGGAACAACAGTAAAGTCAGATGATATGATATGATATGATATAGGCTAAATTCCATTTTGATAAATTAATTATCAAAATGGAATGAGAAAACATGCAACTATTATTAGATGGGATGATGCATGTTTTGTGTAGTGTACGATTGACTTGACGTTTTCTGTTAACATTATTTCTTTTAAAGAAAATGTAACTTCATCATTAGGGGTACCTAAAATAAAATAAAAATTAATACTGTGAGAAAGCAATTGCTTCTATGAATACTAGTCTAGTGATTGTTATCATTAGTAGTAGTAGCAGTAGTAGTAGTACTACTACTTCTGCTACCACTACTACTACTACTCTACTATTGCAACTACTTCTCTACTACTACTGCTACTACTCTACTATTACTATTACTACTACTACCACCACCGTCGCCACTAGTACTAATACTATTATTACTATGATGATGATGATGTTGATGGTGATGATGATGATGGTAATGATGATGAGGGTGATGATGATGGTGATGATGATGATGGTGATGATGACGATGATGGTGATGATGATGGTGATGATGATGATGGTGATGATGACGATGATGGTGATGATGGTGATGATAATGGTGATGATGATGGTGATGATGGTGATGATGATGATGGTGATGATGATGGTGATGATGAGGATGGCGATGATGATGGTGATGATGGTGATGATAATGGTAATGATGATGGTGATGATGATGATGGTGATGATGATGGTGATGATGGTAATCATGGGAATGATGATGGTGATGGTGATGATGATGACGATGAAGGTGATGATGATGGTGATGATGATTTTGGTGATGGTGATGATGGTGATGATGATGATTTTGGTGATGATGATGGTGATGATAGTGATGATAATGTTAGTATTAATAACAACAATAACAATGATAACAATAACAGTAACAATAATGATAGTGATGATAATCATAGTTCAAAATTCAAAAATATTTCTTAAGATAGAACCCGCGCCTGGCAGACCGTTCCTCAAACCATACTGCAGTGTGTTAGGTATGGATAGAACAGGGTAGTATTCTTTAGTAAGATAGAGTATTACAGATTGTTTGTTGTTATGCATTACATCTTCCCAGCTGAGTTGCTCATCAATTATGATACTATGGAATTTAGCAAGTCAATTTCTTGATAATACTTCGGAACATGGAATTAATTTTTTTTTTTTTTTTTTTTGTGTGAAATTGTTTCGTTCTGTTGAAAACGATACAACATTTCTCTACATTGAGGGTTAATTGCTTACTGACAGGTACCGACTTGCTATGGGATGCTATATCATTAATATTTTAAATAGAGGAAAATTCTGAAGTAAGATATTGAGTTCACGATGTCATTGATATACAATGGAATAATAATAGACCTAATTTTGAGCCTTGTGTATCAATATAGCACAAGCTGTGATTGCTGAATTGTACATAGTACCTTCTTTGGAAAGGATATGTCATAAACCAAAGATTAAGAGTACCAGTAATACCATAGTGAGCCAATTTAGGAGGGCAGAGTGCTCAACGTTTCAAACGGTTTCCAAACTGTAAATTCAGTCTAGTTTAAATCGCTTTTGACTTTTTTCTTTTAATCCAAAATGAAACGAAGTTAATATACTATTGCCATTATTGTATTAATGGTTCGATCAACGATTGACAGCATCTAGATTTGTGAATTGGGGTGAATTTGGCTGTTTAAGTTTAAAAGGGAAAATTCCAGAATAGAAAGGGCAATTTAATAAATAATCAAGAATATTTTCATAACCTGCACCAGGAGATAAAATCTTTTGTGCTAGTTTATTAGTGACTCTGATTAATAAAATCCATCCATAGAAATGGTTTCATTATTTACATCCTTAGTCTATCTAATGTAGTGTTTACCACTTTCCAAGTCTGTTAAGTTTACTGCGGAAGGACCTGTTGCGAGCATCTGTCATTATTGTATTCAAATCATTCCGGGCGCGTTTTGATTGTTGGTTATATGTAAGGGGCCATTTGACAGTTCTTTTTTTTGTTGATTATGTGTTATATTTTGGGTGTAATACATGGTTAAGAAGATTTTGAGTTCGCTAGTTGTATATTGCAAAGAACAATATTGGTTATAAATAGTTGCGAATATACAAATGTATTATTATACTTATAACATTTGGGGTGTGAGAAGAATACAAGAGTGCGCAGGAGGCCTGTGATAGCGAATTATAGAATTTGTTGATAATATTTTGACTTTAATCTCTGTAAATTGCCAAACATTTTCGTATTTCGTATGCCGATTTTGATAACAAATATTAAAAAAAGGAAAATGGTCTGATACAGAGAAATAAATAATAGCAGAGGTAAGAGATTTTCCAAGACCACATATGATCGGTGATTTTGCAGAAATATGATTTGGGATGCAAACTGGCTAAAAGGTATTGTCCAGGAACTTTCTGAGGATGCAATAGATCTATCCTGAAAGCACCTGCTGGAGTGCAAATATTTTTTTGGAATAAAGATTCCGTGTGAGGGCGGTTGTAAACGACTCTGACTTGATGTTCTGCAGCATATTGCTGATTTCTATAAAATCGGACTCAAAACACTGCTCCATCACTGAAAGGTCGGTACGGTGAGAGCAGGTCAGTCGGTTGTGTAAAGATTGACAGACTCCAGCTATCCCACAAGCGGTTATTACTAAACAGTTTATACCTGGGCATATGATACAGTTCTTTAATTGGTACCCTTCATCTTCACTGACGAAGGTAATGGTACACTTCATGTTCATTGACGAAGATATTGGTACTTATCCTCTTCACAGATACCCTTCATCTTTCGTCGATTCCACATAACAGCATCCCGCTCCGAAAAGAGGGTGAATTTAGCCGCGAAGAGTCTCGGCTGCTTGGCGTGCGTCTTTCTGATGCGGTGAACACGCTCGAACGATTGGCTCAGGATTAGGCGACCGTGAAGGATATTGCACAGCTTTTGACTTTTTTCCTTAGGCTCTCCGAGATCTTCCGTCACCCAGATAGATAATTACTCCGAGACTGGTCGTCCAAATAGTACATGCGTTTGGCCATATCTTATAGTTGTCCTGGTTTGACCATTGCAGCAGCTCAATCTGCTCAGTCTCTTTTTCTCCATCCCTGATCGCACTGGCAAACTTAGAGTTTAGATGGACATATTTATTTTTAGAAGATTTTAAACTTGAGATGACTTCTTGGAGCTTTGTTCAATTTCTCTGATACGTTAAGAAACGTCCCAAGACACACAATTGCGTCATTATAGCATTTATGCTGAGCGTCATGCATTGTATTCATGTTCTTAGTCATCGCTACACTAGATGGTGCCGAAGAGCGAGCTGGTGGTGGAGGCATACTTATGCTTTTCGGTAGTTAGCATGGCATTTGCTTGTTAGCTTGTGGTCGGGAAGGTCGGTGGAGGATGGGGTATTGCAGGTAAGGCTTACTGCGCATGCGCCAATTTTGAAAAATCCGCGCACGATAAACACAGATACAGTGGGTTTTACTTTATGTTGGAAGATCTTTCTGTGGCCAACATGCAACAAAAAATAATAAAAGTTCATAAGAACTACGCTACTGAAAAGGTTTCGTATCGTACACGGTTGGGGGAAATCTACACTGGCAGTAGTTTTCACCTTGAGCAATTAGTGTGCAAGTGTCAAATGCGAACATGTTGCTCACTTGTAAAAACGTGTTCTGGCAGGAGATTACTTTTCCATAGCATCATATGTTGCCAGTCTTATAGCATATGATAAAACTACACAGGTTATAGAATTTATTATGAAAATATAAATTATATGAAAGACATTACATGTGGACATACGCATGTGTATGTGTGTGAGGGAGAAAATATTATGCATATAAAATAATATAGATTATGCATATTCTACCCACAATATTAGAGGAATATTGTTCTGCGGCAGTGTCAGTATACACTTGAGCTGCCGTACATTATTACTCTTTTTCCAGTGCTGCCAAATCAAGGACAAAGGAGGTTTACTGCAGGGAAAAATACCAGTGTTGTGTTTAACCGTACATTTAAATTCACCAATACGTCATATACTGACCTGGAATGTATAATCTATTGCTCTAATAAATCCTTAAAGGTAATCCCATGTTGATCACCTGAATTATGCGATTGAGGATCTTGCACATTTGCCTTACCATTCTGAGAATCCTCAGAAGACGCAACAGCTCTAGGTTCTTCTAGTGTGGTCATAGTCTTACGTTGATCTATATTAGGAATGTATCACAGACCTGCTGAAATACAGTCTAATTCATCATTCCCTGTTAACTTTTTTGAGTCAACTGAAGTGTCCAAATATGATGGACTTGGCTGATTTACGTGCCTTTTCAGATCTTTATCATCCACTCTGACAGTATAGAGTAGATTACTTAACCTTTCCACAACACAGCCTTTAGTCCATTTAATATTGGAGGAGATATATGTTCTCACCATTACGCTGTCTCCCTCCTTAAACTCTCTTGAATTACTACAGTCTTGTGCTTTCATCCATCCTTCCTGTTGTTTACCTTTAACAAAACCAGATTTCATGAAGTCCTTCCCATCAATAAAAATGAAGGTGAACATCCCGTTGTGGTATGTGGCGTAGTTCTATAGGCTAATAGAAACCTGTCAATATTCCTACCAACGGTGCAACTGCTGGTTTGTCGGCACTTTATATTATTCTTAAAGGTCTGAACAAAACGTTCAATCTCGCCATTTATAGATGGATGGTATGTTTGATGTTATTAGCTCTACAAAATTATTGTAATTCACTAGAGGTGAACTGAAGTTTATTGTCAGAGACAATTTGTTCTGGAATGCCATGTATTGCAAATATTTTCATCAAAGCCTGTATTGTACTAAATGAATTAGGAGAATTCATTTGTACTTCAGGGTACTTACTATATGCACCTACAACTATCAAAAAACTTTGGACTAAGAATAGACCAGCCAAAACCTTTGCCATGTTGAACTAGAATATTCCTAAGAATTTGACTTTATTGGCTTAGGATTCTTCTGTTGTAATGCACATCCCTCATACATCTTTATGTTCAATTCTATGTCACTATCAGTCCCTGGCCACCACTCAAAGGTACAGGCAGTGGACTTTGTTCTTACGATTCCCTGATGGTCTGCTTGCTACTCTCCTAATACTTGTTTACGGATCTTAGTGAGCACTACTATCTTTGCTCCTTTCAATATGCAACCTTTTTCTGAGAAGACCTCACCCCATCTCCAAAAGATTTAAACTCGGCAAAGTCTAATATCCTTACCAATACTTTTGAGATCTGGATCTTTCATTGTGTATAATGCTATCTGCTGGATTCCATTTTAGTCTAACCTAAACCCTTAAACATTGCTCCTTATGCATCTTCATTGCATTCTTCTTGATTCGGTTTAGAACTGCTATTAGCCTGTGTTGGTGCTCTCTCTTATTTTTGCCAACTACCAAGATGTCATCTACAAAACAAAATAAATTATGCATTAGAGATCTTATCCATGGTCTGTTGCCAAATTACAGGACTAGATGCTATACCGTAATGCAGTCTCTTTCACTTATATAATCCCAATGGAGTATTTATTGCACTATATTCTTCTGACTTTTCGTCCAACTCTAATTATTGGAATGCCGTTTTCAAATCAGTCTTAGAAGATACACTGCACTGACCTAATGCAGCTAACTTATCTTGGACATTGGGCAAAAGGTGCTGAGCTACACATGGGCTTGGGTTTACAGTAACCTTGTAATCACCACATAACCTAACACCCCCATCTTTCTTGGCGACTGGTACAATGGTGTACCCTAATCTGAATGTTACTTTCTCCCATTACCCTGTTTCTTCTTGTCTCCGGATCTCTTGACGCACCGCTGCTCTCAGGGCATAAGGAATCGGTCTTGGAGCAAAGAACTTAGGTCTGCATCAGGTTTTGATATGAGTGTAGCCTTGGCATTTTTCACTGTACCCTTTCTTCAGTGAATATGCTACTGTACTGTCTCAAAACCTCCTTCGTGGTTTTCCTTGCCTTAACATTGGAAATATTTTCTCCCAATTTAGATGAATACAGTCTAATAATTCAAGGCCAAGCAAAGGCTTACTCTTATTCTTTACAATTATTATAACTAGATCTTTAACAACTTGCACCTCATACGCATGGCAGATCCATCAACTGGAATTCTTTTTCCATTATAATCAGTTAATGATATGTCAGAACTATCAATATGGATACCAGGACTTTCAGGAGCAATCTCCTCTGATGTATCTGCTGCGGTATCTATCTGCACCATTCAAATGAACCTCTATCATCCTTCTGTTGTTTGTCTTCAGAACTCTCTATATTTGCAAGACAAACTCTAAGTCTGAACTAGGATCATCATTATCCTTATCAGCGGCATATCTTACCTGCTTCTTGGGTTTGTTCCCATGCACGGATGCAAAGTGCCCTTTTTTCCCACAGCAGTTACACTTCTATTTATAAGGTAGATATTTCTCAGAATCACTAGGTTTATGCCCTTCTTTACCACACCTATAGCATAAAAATTTAGGGTCATTCCCTAGGCTTATATGACATTTGCTGAGAATGCTTGTACCCTCTTGCCTTTCAGGTGTTTTTTTTTTTTGTTTTTTTTCACAAAATATACTTTGTACCTCGATTCCTGTAGCATTTAGGAATACCAGCTTCTGCTTCTGTCAGTTCTAGGAATATTTCAAAAGCTGCCATCCATCTTTTCTAATCTCTAGCAATTTCTGCCGTATCTCCTTTCGTTGAGAAATTTCCGGATGGTGTGTGATGTGTC
>NC_061829.1:29694271-29699271 GCF_019202785.1 Penaeus chinensis | reverse complement strand
AAGACAACTCCTGATGCTGGGTTTCAAGTCAGTGGGAGAGGAAAACGAGCATCACAGGGCTGAGCGGCAGCTGCCTTGGCCTTCTGATCAACTCGCTCATTCCCACTGATACCAACATGTGCTGGCACCCAACACAGAGTTATCTTTTTACGTGCTAACATCAATGCAAGCCAATCTTGAACCTCCCTAACCACTGGATGTGATGAATTTAAGCTCTTGATTGCTTGCAAGGCACTACGAGAGTCACAATATATTACAACAGAATGGTTTCTAAGATCTCTAGTTATCTTGACTGCTACAAGGATGGCATCGAGGCTGATCGAGAAAGACTGCCAAATGCAGTCTTCTTTCTGCTCACTGATGCAAATCCCACACCATTTTCAGATTTCGAACCATCTGAATATATTGCATATGACCCTTGTTACTTAGAAGTGTGTTGAAGAAATATATCTCTGACTTCTGCTGCAGATCTCTCCCCTTTCCCAATTCCGACCAAATCCAGCTCGTCTTGATTAGTCCAAGGGGGGACTTGGGAAGTTCCAACAGCCAAAACCGTTGTGAGATTTAAATCAAGATCTTCCACAAGATTCCTCATTCTCCTACCATAGGATTGGCTATCTTTAAGGGGGTTGAAAACTAATCTGGATGTAGGAGATCCGGAATCCTTTGTAGTCTCGTGTATTTAATCAGGTTCATGTAGTCCCGGTGTAGTGAATGAGGCACCCATGTAAGCCTTGAGTCAAAAATTAGACACAAGTACTTTACCTTTTGGACAAAATGAAGTAGGTTTGCTCCTATATAGAGGAAAGGATGGAAATTTCCTTGTTTGTGGAAATGCATAGCCATGGTCTTGCTTGAAGAAAATTTGCACTCGTGGTATATTGCCCATTGCACAACCTGATTTACCGCAGTCTGCATGTGTACTTGCACATCCTGTAAGCATCCTCCTGAGCAGTACGGTGTAAAGTCATCCACATATAGGCTACATGAGACAGCACTTGGAACGATGTCATTAATAGCAATGGCAAACAGGGTCACACTTAAGACACTCCCTTGTGGGACCCCTTCTAGCTGGTCTTCCAGGTTAGAGAAGCTGTTTACCACCCTCACTCTAAACTTTCTGTCAGCAAGGAAGCTTTGTATGAAGGTAGGCAATGCTCCTCTTAAACCAATGTCATACAGCTTCATGAGTATGCCATGCTTCCAAGTAGTATCATAAGCCTTTTCAAGATCAAAGAAGACTGCTAACATATGACGTCGCTGTGTAAAGGAATTCTGTATAGCAGTTTCCATCCTCACAAGTGCATTTGTGGTCGATATCAGTTTTCTAAACCCATATTGATATGGGGTCAGCACGATTTCCTTTTCTAGCAGCCATGTCAATCTAAAGTTTACCATTTTCTCCATCAATTTGCAGATGCAGCTGGTGAGAGAAATTGGTCTATAATTCCCTGGTATTGAAGCATCCTTCCCAGGTTTAGGGACAGGAATGATTATAGCTTCTTTCCATGTGGATGGAACTGTGCCCTCCCTATAGATCCTATTGAATAGATCCAATAGGATTTTTTAGGAGCTCTCCAGTAAGTGAGATATCATTTGGTATGGAATATCATCACTTCCCGGGGCAGTCTTACGGCATAGGGTTGGGCACATATGGCTTTACCTTGAGGTGGTACCATGCCAACTTAACCAATTCAGGAAAGACTAACGATTCAAAAGTTAGAAGAAGAGCTGGTGTTGACTGTTCCAAACCACCAACTTTCTTCTTAAAATGTTTTACTGCCACTACATTAAAATTCTTTAGTTCTCCTAACAGTTTCTCCTCATACCTCATCAGGTCTCGGGAAAAGACAATTCCCTTACACTGATTGAGGGTTTTGTGAGAACATGAGACTTGAGCCCCAGAAATGTTGCATATCGCACGCAGACGGTCTGGTGGCAAAACCTCAACTATCAGGCTACCATCTCCCTGTGGGGTGATACGAGGATCACGTTGACATAATTCAACTGTTCCGATGTACTTCAAAAATATCAAGATCCATGATAGATACACCATCAATGGTCTTCACTACTAGGTATTTACTATATGATACACTTTCATATGTACCAGGTAAGATTTCCTTAATTAAAGGATTGAGGAGGACTTCTCTCCTTCTTGCCTGGTTTGGGAGCTCGGGAACCATTACGATTCCCATTCTTGCCCTTTGGCAAAAGTTGGGGCTCAAATTTTCCCAAAAGCCACAGGGGTAGTGAGGAAATATACACAGCCACTATTACAGGGCTGATGGTAGTCGCGGGTCCTATGCGTTACCGACTGGACAGTGCCTGCTTGACCCTAACCATATTTGACCAGCGGATTGACTCGACCGGGCCTTGATCAAGCCCATTTAACCAAAATAGAGGAACTAAGAGGTGTGTTGCTAGCTGCAGGGCACAGTGTGCAGCATCATTCAATCTCCAGGTCTCCTGTCTCCTGGTAATACGGGACGCCACGCACGGCAAAAACACGTGGGAGAGTTCTCCCTGGTCTACAGGAAAAGTGGCTGGAATGGTGTGAGTCCTTCGACCACCAAACCACCCTTTCAGAGCTGTGGCAACGGGTCAAGCGAGCTACCAGCCGCTCAGCCCCGAGGTGCACCCATCACGACCCCCAAGCAGAGGCTAACAGACTGGCGCACGAGTTCTCTGCGAGAACGAGCAGCAACAGTCTGCCAGCCGAGCTGAGGGCAAGACAAGAGCGTCTACAGCCAGACAGACACGCTCAGATCAGAGAAAGGGCAGCCGAACCCGATAACTCAGACGTTATCTTTTCTCTGAGGGAACTAAGGAAAGCCTATAAAACCAGTTCCAACACAGCCCCGGGCTCTGATGGGATCTCGTACCCCATTATCTCCCACCTAGGACAAGCAGGTGAGCGTGCACTCTTGCAACTCATCAACAAGTCCTGGGAAACTTCCACTCTACCCCAGAGTTGGAAGAGGGCTACCATAGTTCCCGTCCCAAAACCAAAGGAGCCGGGGAAGTACCGCCCCATCTCTCTGCTCAGCTGCCTGGCCAAGACGGCTGAGAGGATGGTACTAAACCGGCTTCAATGGAAAACGGGACCCCCGCACGAACACCTTCACGGGTTCACAAGGGGCATGGGCACAGCACACAGCTTAGCCACGCTCTTAAGCACAATCAGCAAGGGCCCAGCTGTGGTGGTATTCCTTGACCTGGAGAAGGCTTTTGAACTGGCAAGTCCGCTTGCCATTCAGGAAAGCCTGATCCAGAAGGGAATCAGATGAAAGCTCTTGGGTTGGATAGGTGACTACTTCAGGAACAGGACTGCCAATGTCAAATTCCAGGGTCACCTATCGCAGCACATGCCGCTCGAAAATGGAACGCCACAGGGTGGGGTTCTCAGTCCAGCCCTATTCAACACTTTAATGTCCTGTATCCTCAACATAAACCTCCCAGTGGGGTGCCAGATCATCTCGTATGCAGACGATCTCGCTATCACCTCCACTGGACCACGCAGCCAGAATAAAGCCCAGCGTTGTCTGGACCTCGTGTCAGAGGAGTGTTGTAGGACGGGACTAAATATCTCTGCTGCCAAATCCAAAGCCATGGCTTTAAGACAGAGAGTTCGAGGCACAAGACTGAAAATCCAGGGAGTGGAATTAGAATGGCTCAAGGACTACCTATACCTTGGGGTAAGGATAGACCGGACCCTCTCCTTCCATAAGGAGGTCCAGTACCTGGTTGACCGAACCAAAGCAAGACTGTCTGTCATGAGAGCAATGACTGGGAGACGCATAGGGGCCAGACACAAAGTACTAAGATCATTCTATGTACATGCTGTCCGGCCCATTGTGGACTATGCCTCAGTCGCTCTAATTGCTGCAAAGAAAAAGCACACAGACAAATTAGAAACAGTCCAAAATGAAGCTGCCAGGATCATTCTGGGTGCCCCGAGGTGGACGAAGGTCCTCAACCTCCTGATGGAGGCAAACCTTCTCCCCCTGGACTCACGAATCGATCTAACGGCAACACAATTTCTGTCAAAGGTCATCCAGGCTCCCAGGAACACAAGCCTAAGACAAAAATTAGTCAGATGCCTCGAACAAGACAACGAGCTCGTTGCAAACAACTCCAGGCTGTCTCATACAGCCAGGGTGTTGATACGCCATCAGCTCAAAGAACAGCTTTTTGCTAAGGGCATGGACTCCCCCCACCCCGACTTTGCCGAAGCCCCGCCGTGGGCACTGAGCCTGATAGAGTTCAACATAATGAACCTGTCAATGAAAAAGAGCCTATACCCCATGCCTAGCCTAAATGCCATCACTCCTCCTGGTAGTAGAACATACTACACGGATGGATCGGTCGATCCCTTGAGCCACACTGCAGGCGCCGGCTTTGCAGCTAGGGATGCCACGCGATCCATGAGGGTAACAGACAACGCCTCCTCGCTACAGGCAGAGGCAGTTGCAATCATGGGAGCCCTAGGCCACGCGTCCCTAAGGGAAGGACACGTGGTCATACACACAGACTCCAGGGCAGCCATTGACTGTCTTCAGCACAGCTCACCCACAGACAACATCTACCTACTGACCACGATTCTCACAATGGCACAGAGAATTCTTGCTCAGGGTAGAAGAATTATCATCAATTGGGTCCCAAGCCACATCGGCATCAGAGGGAACGAGCTTGCTGACAGACTAGCCGCCGCTGGCAGGGGTATGCCCCCAAATCCCATGACGATAAAACCGAGCCGAAAATTACTTATGGAGAAGTGTGCCTTGGTCGGTCGTACCTTCCTACGGCAGCTCCACAGAGAGGAAACGAGAACCTCCCCCTCGGCCAGCTGGTACTCAGACGCCACAGGCTCTGAACCACTGGCACTCTCTGAAGTAAGCAACAGAGGTACCGAAGTCATTCTTCACAGAATGCGCCTAGGTTACCACTGTGCATGGCAGATTATCCCAACGCGATGAATGGTGCTGCAAGCACTGCGGCGA
>NC_061829.1:29676771-29679271 GCF_019202785.1 Penaeus chinensis | reverse complement strand
AAGGAAGGTGAAACACTACTTGAAAGCTTATGCTCATCATCCATCACTCTTAATCAAGCAAATTAAGTGGAATTCTTAGGCAGCATCATGTACTAATGATTATGATGCGTATCTAAGGAAAGCAAAATGTATGATATAATCTCTTCATGTTTAAACAAATGAAGTAACAGTAAAAATACTGTACAAGTATTAGAAGAGTCATCCTTCGTTTCTATTGAAAAGGTCCATGATTAATGGCTGTAAGTATGAAAAATATTCCTTAGGTACAGTAAATAAACATGCAATATTTAATAGATCTAATAGTTTTTTTCTTGTCAATGTCTTCGACTTAGCTGCCATCTGACTCTCTAATACAGTTGACGCATCAACTGCTTTGTGTAAGTGGCTCGACAGATCGAGATCAAGAACGCGGTGCCTCACCTATGAGGGAACCAAGGCCAGCGAGGGCAAAGGAAAGGTCGTCAACAGCCGTGAGTTCCGTCTCCTGACGCTTGGTCCGAACGGAATCAGCAACGGCAGCTACTTCTTGGACGGCAGCAGCTGCTTCTTCAGCGTCAACAGCCAATCCAGCTTGTAAGGTAGACAGAGAGTAAGGTAAGAATGTGACATGAAGGTGAACATGTGTGTGCTCTCTGACAAGATACTGAAGTTGCAATATGCTGACCTGAGCTTTGTAGAAGTAGGCGAGCACAATAAGAGTGGTGTGCCAAAAGAGTTTGAAATATAATCATAGTGTAAGAATAAGCATAATAAACATTTCATATATGTACGAAGCACTGGTATAATAAAATAAACGTAAACCCAGTCAAGGGAACCGTGATAGTAAGGTTGAACACGATATTGCATAAATGATTAATCGTACTCAAGTCCACAGGCTGGCTGGTCATCTTTCCTGAAAAGCCTTAAATCAGTGGTTACTGATCTAGAGCATTTTAAAGTTCGCCTGAAATATGAAAGCCAAACAGTAAAATACACAAGAAATTACAGTGTTAGGGAATAATCACAAATTTGTTAAACATGCTGAGACAACTTGTACACAGATCCACTGGTTATGTTCATGCATCATAACTAGTTTTTGTGAGTACACTCTGACATGATCATGCATCACGGTAAACTCAGGCAGGTATCATATGTATTTTGTTTTTTACTTATCATGCGGATATCATCGGTCATTCGCATCATTAATGTATGTCCTTATATCCATTAAGTCATTATAAGGCATAAGCTTAGTCAGACACTCGACATCAGTCATTGTTGATGAATGCTAACCATCTGGAACCCACAGCTTGGCATGTTTACTGTGGCTATTATATTCGCTACAGCATTGTGCCTCAGCGTGTTATGAGGTCAAAAAAATCAGTCAGTTCATGCTGGTTTAGCCATGCACATGTATCTTCGTCTTGCAGAAGAATAAGACGTGTAAGTAACATGCAGGTTCATTCCTTTCATTCTGTGATGAAAAGCACGTAAAATTGCTGTGTACATGTCGGTAACAAGCAGTATTGCGTTCCTCATCGCCTACCAGCTGCCGGTTGAGCTGTTGTATCGGTCGTGAGAGTCGTTGCCTCTGTTTCTGTTGCCGCTTCAGTTACAGTTGCTGCTGATGTTGCCATTGTTTCTGTTGCTGTTTCTGTCTCTGTTGCAGTTGTGGCTTCGACTCCCGTTGATCTTACCGCGGTTTCTACGGGCGGTGAAGCTGTGTCATCTGCTGGTACCGATGGAATTTCTATCTCGTCGAGTGCATCCGTTGCTGGTAAAGCTGAAGGCAGGAAGCATGCTAAATTGACACCATTTACAGGTCAACTTTCCACGTAGCTAATAATTAGAGCTCTTGTTTTAATTGCCCTCTTGGCTAAGCCTTGTGATTAGTATAGTAAATATCTATAAACAGTATTGACTAGTTATCTGTTTTAACACAATTCTATGTCTCATCAGTTCCTGTTCCGTTTTATGGCTATTCACACAACACTAGACATAATGTAAATGTCAAAGCAATCCATACTGACAGATCGTCCGAGTATCTCCCCTTCTCTTAATGGACAATATAAGGTTCTACAAGTATGCATTTAAGGCCTTTTTGTAGCATCCTGGAATCCCTAACACTTTGATACATTGTTTCATGTTGTATCATTGTTGCTTCAGAGCACGATATTGTCCATGTTTGTACTGACATATGGAGTTTTGAATTTCACTTAAAAAATCAATAGAAAACCATCAAGATAATATGCTGTTATGATTCTTAATTAGAAGCAAAACGTTGATAAAACTTCAAATAATATTTGCTTCGCAAGACTGTGGAAACTTTTAGATGTATTTCTCAGATTCAAGAATTATCAAGAAGCTTATGATGCAATTCAAAATAAATGAAAATATAAATTCCTATCTAAGACTATGTGATATATATCTGATTGGCTGGCAGGGGTGCATCACATTAAAACATACAAACTGATGCAAACTGAAAAGATGTTTGAACAGGTTTCAATAATGTGCATATACAGAG
>NC_061829.1:29659271-29669271 GCF_019202785.1 Penaeus chinensis | reverse complement strand
TAGACAAATCGGGATTTCTAATAGTATTATGGCACTGATGCCCTCGCTGCCCCTTCCGGTCCTGTGGCGTAGAGGATGTGATTTTCATGCCGCTTACGTTTCAACTGCAATTGCTGTTAGTGAGGATGCTAATTATAGCCATAATGAGATGGTAATGGTGATAGTGTTGCAGTGTCGTGTCTCTCACTGCTGCAGGACTATTTGAGGTGCAACTAGTCTACAAGCTGGGCCATGCCTGCAAAATGCCTTTGGTGCCTTTCGAGGGCAATCAATATCAGTTTGTGTAAGAGCGAATTGGGATTCATAAGGGAAACAAGCATGACCAATACGCCAATAATGAAACAAGATATCAACATGGAGTTACATGTTTTCTGCATTGTATTTGATATAACAATATGACGTCATGTACCTATTTGTGATTATCCCAGTTCTGTTCTGGGACCCGCGCTGCACATGACGGACTCGTTTTTATTGTTGATTATTGAGTACTGGGCAACTTATAAGCCTAAAGTTTTTTTTAACATTAGTCAAATATTGTTCCGTTTGCTAAAGAAAAGATGGATGGTAGTTATTAAGATTCTGCAGCGCCGTCAATCTAAGCTCTAGCAAGACAATGACAAAGAGGTGAAGCTCTTGTGAATTCTGCTGATAACGATCACAAACAGAAGGCGAGTAACTAGTAAGAATAATTATAACCGAAAAATATTACGCTATAACGGTTACCCTTAACCTTTCGGAGGAAGGGGAAAGGGGGACCTTTTCAGCTTAAGTGCCAGTCATGATCATATGGAAACCTTATTCATGGTATAACAAAAGCTGTGATGACTGTCCGGCATTTTCGTCATTACAATTAGTTTCACTTATATCCCGTTTGATTTTAACAAATAAATATTCCAAACTTTTTACCATTCGAATCCCCCCCCACTACACCCTCCCCCCTTCCATCCCTAGTTTCCCCTCACCCTATGACCTCCAACAGGGAGGGATAGGGTCTTGTCCGTTGCTGCTTCCTTCGAATTATTGCTGTTGAATATATAAATGAAAAGGGGGAAAAATGTTTAGGCATGTAATCTTTATTAAATTCTGTAATTTCCTCACATATCATATTCCTTTCTTTAGTTCGAGATTTCTGAAAGTCATATTCCATGTTTACTGCTGAACATCCCATAAGCCATCTTGTGGTTATTATTTTCTTTGAGGAATCCACAGTCAGCTCTAACCTGAACGCAAAGCATGAATAAGGTTCTTCCTCAGAAATGGCAATCAATGAATACCTTTAAGTAATGCCGGCCACTGAAGTTTCTCAGCTGTGGTAATTCCTCTATATTGAGATGGGCAGGGAGATTGCGCGCTGACTCATGAAACCTATACTAAGCCATTTCTACTTGCAATATCTTCGGCAAATGGGTGGGCTGTAAGAACGACTTGACGTCCTATAACGTCGTTACAGCTTTAGCTCGCTGGACTCCATGGTCAGTGGATGGAGAGGGTAGGTTGGGGTAGGTAGGGGGTCAAGAAATGATGGAACTTATGGAACTTCTCTGTTTGTTGCTCTGCAGCTTTTACATCTTCAGCGGAACTACTTATCCCGCAGATGAATGTGGGATCTTGGCAGTGGCATAGACACCATATCTGAATGATCGTTTTGGGATGTTTAGGATGCACAACCTATTAAAGGCTATAATTGCTAAAACGTTCATCCTTTTTCTGTGCGTAGTGTAACTAAATGTAAAATGAATCAATTATTTGATTTAAAAAATAATTTACTGCATCAGCAGGTGTTTTCCGTTGTATTAATGAGACAAAACTGTTTGTTATTCTATATGGCTGGTAATTACATTCCGAATACTTATTAGGTGTTTCCACACACAGTAAAATGAGAGTATAAGTTTGCATACTGTGCATTCACTTAATCTATGCATGGGAAAATATCTAAGGTACATCATATAAAATTACCTATTTACTCATTCTAGAGTAATGATAGCGAAGTTTTACACTGGGCACTTGGTGGAAATTGATTTAGTTATCCAAATCCTAAGTCAGATGTACTGAGGTGTAAATGCATGAGAGATGGAATAACGCAATACCACATTGATATCGACAAATAACAACCCTCCCAGGACTCGAACTTAGGTCACTCTAGGTATGAGCCGGAGGACCAGTACTAAACCAACCATACTACACGACCCACATGAGTGTGTAGCTAGGATCTCAATGCGGTATTGCACTATTCCATCTTTCAAAAATATACCTTAGTACATCTAACTTAAGATTTGAATTTCTAAATTATATACAATATACGCGTCTTCTCAAAATACAAATATCCGGGCTAATAGGAAAGGCAGGATCAAAATATTCCGGTCTGATAATCAATCCTAGGACCCTTTTTCCATTAGGGGGAATTATATCTACCACAATTCTTCTCCCAGATAAAACCCACACCTACCAGGTTTCAGCCTTCCCGACAATGAGGGAGTCTATAATCTCTGTTGCCTCCTCCGCCTTCTCAATTGTAAGCTTACATTTTGCCATGTGAATACTGCAGTATGGTCCAAACCATCTTTCCCATACCCTAACGTTGGACATCTGTGCTATTCTTTGTGCTTCCTGTGTTAAACAGTATTCTGGTGTGACAAATGCCAGTTTCACAAAGTGTCTACTTGATGTTTGCACAGTAGGGTGCAACCTTTAGTTCAGTTTTGGCCCTAGCCGCCTTCAAAAAACATTTCAATCCACACACACGCTACCATTGCAAGTGTACTTTACTCCTATGTGTAGGTTCCAGTTGAAACCATAGCATCTGCAACTAATGCGTTGTCCCCAGACGAATGACCAAGGTGGGTCCTCGTCAAATGACATATTGTCTAAACTTACCAATTCTATATGTCAGCACTTCCCCATTTGTTGGGAATAATCTTCCTCGACACCAGAGAGCCTCAAACTCACGAACACAAAATAGGTATTGCAGTATATGATAGTTCAAACCAGTCTGTTCATGTTAACGAGAGTTCACGACCTAGAAAATTCGCCAACTTTTTAGAGACGATACTAAGTTAAAGCCCATTATGGAATCTTTGTTAATGGACTTCATGGAGGGGTGGAAATGTTGCTCCATTCAGGCCAGCCATTTTAGCCTATTCACCTGTAGGTGACACTAGTGAAGGTAGATAGGATAGGTTTGACTGAACACTATAGTATTAGCCTTTGTACCTCTATATGATCTCAACATCGACCAACTGGTAATATTTTGTGGGGAATTGCCATAGACTCCTCTGCTCAAGGAAAATTTTAGTGACCAGTATCACTTCTCGGGAAACACTTTATGACTCCCGATGAACGGCCTTGGAGCTAATACACCAACATACTTCCAAGTTCAGGTGTAATATTCTTTAGTGCAATATTCTTCAACTTGTTAGTTGATTCATTTGGTGCACAACTGGATTTCACTTTGCAGGCAATAGAAGACACAGATATAGAGGGTTTCAGTGCGTTGCGGTGGTCATTGACTTGACAAGAAATTAAATAGTAGAACTATCCAACTGCAAAAGTAATCTCATTCATGTTGAGTAAGAGAAGAACATATGATACCCCAGTGCCATGTCCTTGATCCATTTAAATGGACCTGTGAAAAAAAAACTATACAAACTTCATCTAGGCAGTCTCTTTTCTCAATTAACCCCTTTAGCATGGATATGGGATAAGAGCACAAGATTGCTGGGAAGGTTACACATGTCCTGTTATCTATATGGAAGATAGGTAACACCATCACATGAAATAATATTGCAAATGAGTCATTCATATCCAGTACCTGTGTTTTCAGTTGGTAGAAGAGATTCCCAGTTTTAGCCTTGGTAGGGTATCAACAGAACTTCTTTACAACCTTCCAGATATAAATTAAATTAGTACCTTTAGGGAGGGACATAAAGACAATATGGTATGAAATTCTCTTAATTCTTATCCCAAGTCATGGTAAGAATGCTGACATATCAGATATATGTCACCAGTTGCATATGCATACTGTCAGAGCAAATTATCAACTGACTTCATATCAAAGTGAATTTAGATACTTGAATGGAAATTGCTATGCAGAACCTAAGAGTAATGTTATTCGTTACCACAGTGTATAGTACATTAATTTAGTCATGGTATAGTCCTGTGATTGAGAGAAGCAGTTCATTATCTTGTGTGATCTGTCTAACCTGGCATGAAGAGCAGACTGCACAATGCAATTATTATTTGTGACATCCCATGTTTGGGATGTCACATAAAACTTATGGTCCTTAAATCTACATTGCCTTGATGTTAAGTGGAAAACCACCATAATCTTTCCCTTGGACTGATCGAGCTGCAGTTTGTAAAAATTGGTAAGAGTAGAAAGAAAAACTAATAGAGGCTGTGAAAGGCAAAACAAATCTTATTGTTAAGCATCAGGTAGAATATTCAGACATGATTCTTAATCCGAAGATAATGTAGGGTTTGCAGTAGAAATAACTAGACTAAATGTTTTCTGTAGAACTAATACATGTGAAAACTTTGCAACATCAGCATGATTGAGAATCTCAAGATCTCATAATGCTCTGCAAACCATAGTCAGCGACACTCAAGCTGGTAAAGGATGTTTAAGACAGGCTCACAATAATATCAGTAAGCAAAACTATATCCAAATTTGCTTGCCTGCACCTGCTGACATCCAAGAGAATGAATGAAAGCTATCATTAGAGGATGCCTTCATGATAAATGAATTAAGTTATGGGGCAAACAACTAACTATAAATATATAAGAGAGATTGAAAATAGTTTTGATATAGTAGCTGGAAGAGCGCTAGTAGGCATTCATTACGACAAGTAGAAGTTATACTAAAACGAGGGCTAACATGCTGTGTAAAGAAATTGGGTTAATAGATGTATTAGGTGAAAGCTATTGTAGATAATATATATTTTGTATTTTGGCTTGGATTTCATAAATGGCACTAATATTCTGAACTTGGAATCACTAGTGTTTCATTATTCTGTAAGATGATCTTGATATCACAAACAGGCCTTTCATCTGGACAAACCTGTCTGATTTTAAATTTCTGAGCATTGAGTATCATATTACGTTCACTTTCCCAGTTATAAATGTTTATTTAAGAAATTTCCTAACACCTAAAAATTATGATACTCTTCATATTTCTATCAATGTCACTAATTATTACCAGGAATAATTAAAGTCCAAACACTGACCCTTGTGTCATTCCACTGCTAGTTGCCTTTTATTCTTTACTTTGTATGTGATTTGGTAGAAAATTGTGTATTCATTTCCATATGGTTCCAGGATCATTAGTGATCGACCTTATCGAAAGTTTTTGTGAAGACAAAAAATAATTATATTTTCTTTATCTAATCGTTTTAATTATTTTTAATTATATGTTAAATTGTTATTTTATATTTATATTTAGAGAGTGTTACCCCTACTGGAGGGATCACCAGTGAGGGATGAGACAGAATGGCTTCCTGTGCACCGAGGCCATGAGAGGGGACGGTGCACCCACCCCTGGTTCATTCAATCTTGGGCCAGGGAGAACTCTCTCATGTGTGTTTGCCGTGTGTGGCATTCCGTTTGCTGCGAGACAGGAGTCCTAGAGGTTAAGTGAGGCTACATGCTGCACCCTGGATCTGAGCATCTCTTCTATTCTGGTGGCATGATCAAGGCCCAGTCAAGATAATCGATTGATCAGATTTGTAGGATTTATACAAATTTACTAAGAACTGGCTCTCTCCCTGATGAACTACACAATCCCCCGACCAATTCCTCTGGAACACCACATGTCGCTCTGGAACCTTTCCAGCTTTCAAAGGGCAAAAAGGGGAATCGAAATTCTTCCCAGGCTCCCAGACCAGGTAAGAAGGTGAAAAGTCGTCCTCAATCTGTCAAGGAAATCTTACCTGGTATGAATGTCATATAAGGAATGCCTTGCAGTAAAGACCATTGATTTCTTGTCCATCATAGATCTTGATATTTTTTAAATGCATCATGGATCACCCCACGGCGAGATAGCAGGATGATAGTTGAGGTTTTGCCACCAGATGGGAATGACCGTCTCTTCACATAACACTCAATCAGTGCAAGAGAATTGTCTTTTCTCGAGACCTGATGAGGTATTCTGAGGAGAAACTGTTAGAAACTTAATTAGTTCAAGGTAGTGGCAGTAAAACATTTTAAGAAGAAAATTGATGGTTTGGAACAATCGACACCAGATCCTCTAAATTTTGCAACACTAGCCTTTTCGGAATTGGTCAAGTTGGCATGGTACCACCTCAAGGTAAAGCCTTATATGCCAAACCCTATGCAGTGCTTCCACTACCAGGGTTAAGGGCATGGAGCCAACTCTTGCTGTCTTAAGGAAAATGGACTACCAAGAGAAGAGTGTGTGTTAAGTGTGGTACAACAGGTCATCAAGGAGATGGCAACTGCCCATGTCCAGTTTGCTGTTATCACTGCAAAGAAGCCCAAGAAGCTTCTCCAAAGAAGTGTATAAGGTAGAAGTTTGAACAAAAAGTATTGGTAACAGGGATCAAGGAGAAAGTACTTTGCATCGGTTCTAGCCCAACCTCCTTCCCATCATCCCTTATCCTCCATTACTTCTTACACCATTCATTCTGCCACTACAGTTCGGCCTCAGTCCTCTAGTGATTTGTGTTCCAGAAACAGAGTAGGAGTGAGGGGTCTATTGAGGTGACTCCTCCCAAAGTAAGGTCTTTTAAGCAGCCACCACATCTACAAGGGCCTCCAATGCTGAACAGAATGCCCCTGGATCAAAGGCTCAGGTTTGCCCTTTACCCAGGCAAAGCAATCCTGAACCTGTCCCAATGACCCCCCCTCCCCCAAGGTAAGGTCTTTGGAACCATCAGGCAAAGTTCCAGAGACCTCCAAGATGACAGCACCATCTGCTACCCCATCCAAGGGGGCCTTTGCTGCCAGACAGACTACCCCCTGAACCAAAGGCTCAGGTCTGCCCTTTGCCCAAGCAAAGGAATCCTGCAGAAGACCTGTGGAAAATAGTTCCACTGGTAAGCATCTCCCCATAAGGCTGGTAAGGGAAATATTAAACGTATGGGGCAGCCCTTAACTATAAGTACTGCCAGACACCTTATGAAAAGGTAGCTTGTCAACCTGAAGAACTGGATCCATCTACCTTCCTCCACATAATCTTCACATAGATGATTTGAAAGATCTACTTGGGCAGTTGCCTCATTCATTTCTTCTCTTGGGGGATTTCAATGGTCGGCATCACCTCTGGGGAGACACTTTGTGCAACACTCGAGAAAGGGTCTTGGAGTCCTTGTTCTCAAAGTTAGATGCAGTGTTTCTGAACAGTAACACAGCCACACACTTCCAAATCCAAACTGGGACATTCTCCAATATTGAGCTGTCAATTGGTTCACCTGGTTCACAGGTGGACTTCATTTGGTAGGTCATAGAAGACTTATATGGAAGCGACCACTTTCCAATACTATTGGAGGAGCCAATGGGGTGGAGAGATGGCGACTTGAACATTCAGACTGGCATCTTTTTAGATCAATAGCAGTAATGCAGAGATCTGTGAATGATTTTCATTCTGTTTAAGATGCTGTTGATCACTTCACAAAGCTAATTCACCTTGCAGCGAAGCATCCATTCCCAAAAATAGCAGGTAGTACCATCGACCACCGGTATTGTGGTGGTCTGATGAATGCCAACAAGCTGTCAGAGCAAGAAA
This sequence comes from Penaeus chinensis, assembly GCF_019202785.1. Lineage (NCBI taxonomy): Eukaryota > Metazoa > Arthropoda > Malacostraca > Decapoda > Penaeidae > Penaeus > Penaeus chinensis. Next base: position 29,661,533 of record NC_061829.1, on the reverse strand, counting down.
ACCTGCATTAAGGCAGTTGAAACGACGCCCAAGCGATGTAACCTTGATCCATTATAAAAAGACCCGAGCCAAGGCCAGGCGAGTCCTAAAGGAGGCTAGACGAACGTCGTTGAAATAGTATGTCTCCTCGATTAACTCCAGGATACTGTTAGCATGGATATGGGAAAAGGTGCGCAAGATTGCTGGAAAGAGCACATCCATGTCATTACATTCTCTGAAGATAGATGGCATAATCCTCACGGAAGAAAAATTGTTCAAAATGAGCTTGCTAAATCCATTACAGAGATCTCCTTTGGAGCATCTTACACTGCCCGATTCTCCACCCTTCTGCAGCAGAACTTCCATACAACTTGCCATTTTTGCACAAGGAAGATGGACTTAGCAGCTCTGCCGTAAGACTGACCCAGGAAGTGACGATATTCCATACCAACTAATCTGAGAGCTCCCAAAAAGTCCTAGTGGACCTATTCAATAGGATCTTTAGGGGGGGGGGGGGGGGAGCACAGTACCTTCCACATGGAAAGAAGCTATAATCATTCCTTCTATAAACCTGGCAAGGATGCTTCCATAACCGGGAATTACAGACCAATTTATATAACCAACAGCATCTGCAAGCTGATGAAGAAAATGTTAAACTTCAGGTTGACATTGTTACTAGAAAAGGAAAATGTGATGACCACATATCAATATGGATTTAGAAAGTGAGATTGACCACAGATGCACTTGTGAGGATGGAGACTATACACAGAATTCCTTCGCACAGCGACGTCACATGTTAGCAGTCATCTTTGACCTCGGAAAGGCTTATGATACACACACACACACACACACACACACACACACACACACACACACACACACACACACACACACACACACACACACACACACACATATATATATATAGACATATAAACATATATATGCACTATACATACACACATACACACATACACACACACACACACACACACACACACACACACATATATATATATAGACATATAAACATATATATGTACTATATATACATATATATAATAAATGTATATAGGTATGGATATACGTGTATATATGTATATTTATATATACACATACACACACACACACACACACACACACACACACACACACACACACACATATATATATATATATATATATATATATATATATATGTATATATATATATATATATACATATATATATATATGTGTGTGTGTGTGTGTGTGTGTGTGTGTGTGTGTGTGTATACACATATATACAGATAGACAGATATGTATATATATGTACATGTGTATATATATGCATATACATATGTATATATGTATATATATATACATAGATATACATATACAATATAAAGACACACACATGCACATATAGATAAGTAAATATATATATATATATATATATATATATATATATATATATATGTATGCAGGTGTGTGTGTGTTAGTGTGTGAGTGCGTGTGTATGTATATATATATATATATATATATATATATATATATATATATATATATATAATATATATATATATACATATGTATATGTATAAATATACACACACACACATATATATATATATATATATATATATATACTTACATATTGGATATATATGTATATATATTTGTATATACATATATATGTATGTTTGTGTATACCCATATCGCTAAGAATGTAATTATCTGTCTATTTTTATACTTGTATAGTATATCGTGACAGAAGAAAATTACCAAATATGGAAATGCTTACTTGAAACAGAAAATGACTTTTATGCATAGCTGGAGAATATGCATCTAAGAATGAGAAAGAGATGTTCATTAAACCGGAGTGCAGCTGGCGGAGAGAGGAATGCACCGGACCTAGCGTGATAACGGCTTCAGAAGTCGACTTTTTATGCGACGTGATTAAAGCCTCAAAAGAAAGTAATGGAATAGCTACACATTATCAAAAAGTAGGTTGGTGGAAAAACTCAACATGTTTGAAAAAGAGATGAAAAAAATGAACCGCGTGAACGAACAAAAGGTCAACAACCGAAAAAAGTGCGATAGAAAATGTGCAGACGAGAGACCTGAAAAAAACACACAGGAAAGACATGCAGAAAAAAAAAAAAAAAAACACACGAAGAAAAGATGAATGAACACACCATTTCAAAAAAAAATTAACATCCTCTACCGAGAGGAAAATGCTCCGAGGTGATATTCATAGAACCAGATCAAATATTTTAAAAAACGTCCGGAAATCAAAATTAA
>NC_061829.1:29646771-29654271 GCF_019202785.1 Penaeus chinensis | reverse complement strand
TATGTGCATACGAGGTGCATAGGAGCATATGTAAAGGTGTATGCTTGCATGTGTACGAAAATGAACATATGCGTAGTACTTACGGCATTTGCGGGTGAACAACTATGTCTGTACTAGGCGTACATACGCATAAATGAAATCAGTGTATAGAATATAATCACACATATTTGCACTTTTGATACTCAAACCCATGCCTACAGGGGTATACCCTGATAAAGTGAGCAATATTGTACCCTGTTGCTCATAAGTCTAGAATAGACAGGGCCAACCCTGTTGCAGGGGTTTATCAGTGGCATCCCGGCTAAACTACCCCCACCCCCCCACTTAGATACACCTAAGCCAGTAGGTGGGGGGTAACTCGGCGGTCTACCTCACAATCAAAAACCATGACTGCACAAACAACGGCCCTCATTCCCCGGAGGCGAAGGAGCCCCTGGTTACGGCGGCGATCTGGATCGCTCCGGAGCAGAGGGTGCTAAGAATCCCCAGTTAAAAACAGGCCGCCCCACGTTGATAGACCTTTGCACATATACTATAAGGACAATGAGAACGGAATCAGACTTACTAGCATTACTTAAGGAACTCTCTTTCATCAAATGGGATGTTGTAGGACTCTGTGAGGTTAGAAGACTAGGCGAAGAACAGAAGATACTAAATGATGGACACGCGTTCTATTGGAGAGGTAAACTTCAGGGTAGCAAACAAGAAATAGGGGCAGGTGTCTTAGTTTACAAATGTTTAGAAAATAATTCTATAGTATAAAGAGTGGCTTCAGTAACAGTAAAACTAAAAAAATAAGTACAACTTAATGATTGCTCCAACCTGTTGCAACAGAGATTTAAGGGAGATTTTAATACCAAAATAGGTAAAACGACAGAGGGAGAAACCGTATTGGTGAATCACGGAATAAGCACTAGGAATGAGAGGGGACAAATGCTAGTAAAATTAGCGGAGGCTTGATCACTCTATATCATGAATATATTCTTTGAAAAAAAAAAAAAAAAAAAAAAAACTAGAGTGAAAGTGGTGATGGAAGTTGCCATCTGACATCAAAAACGAAATTTACTTAATAATTTCATATATGATATAGTAAAAAATGGAGGGGGATTTACTAACACAGGAAATGTTGGCAGCGACCATAGAATGGTCAGATGCGAAATTAAATTACACCTTAGAATGGAAAGGAGCAAAAACATAAAAAAAAAAAAAAAAAAAAAAAAAAAAAAAAAAAAAAAAAAACTGCAGCCAAATTTAGATAACTTGCAGACCAGAGCGGCAGAATTTAGTCTCAACATCCAAAACAGATATTCACTTCTCAGCGACGAAGATCTCAACACTGACCAAAAAACAGTTCAGTGACATAATAAAGGAAGCTGCACTTGAAGTAGGTGTTAAGCAAAGCTCCAGCTTCGGGTCATGAAAGTATCGTCAAACAGGGACAAAATAGAATTAGCTGAACTAACAAAGCCTATAAATAAAAAGGAGATGTACGGTAATACAGTACTCAAATAATAAATGAAAAAGTGATCTCAGGTACCAGCATGAAAACAGCTAAAAGGAGACTCAGAATAGGGAGAAAGCAAATATATGCAATAAAGAAACCAGATGAAGAAGTGACAATACAATAAGAATGAAATCATAAGAGTGGTGAAAGATCTATACAACTCAAATGAACAACCACGGATAGAAGCGAACGAGATAATTAGAGACATACCTAACATCACAACAGAAGAAATAATGGTAGAAATTAAGGGCATGAAGAGAGGGATAATATAAAGTGTAGACGGAATTATTATATCCCTTATAATAGATGCAGGAGAAATAGCAACAGTGAAACTAGCCAAATTTTTTAACAAATGCATTCTCAATATATATATATATATATATATATATATATATATATTTATATACATATATATATATATATCTATACATATACATATATATATGTATATATGTATCTAAGCACATACATATACATGAGATAGTAGGATTAGGAGACAGAGACACTCTTGCAGTTAACTCAGAATTGCAAATCTTCGAAATAACCATGGATTTTATTTACCCAGTCAACTACAGAAGTTTGGAAAACCTACAACAACATCTAAATGCAGTAACAAAGTGCAACTATATCAAAAGTTAACAATAAAGGAAATACTGTTATATTATGTTATGTGAGCACAATTCTTTTTTTTTTTTCAAGGAGAGCAATGTCCTTTCCAAGGAAGCCCTTGAAACGTTGAGCACCATTATGGCTTGCGAATCGTCTGCCTTGCCCCCTCCCTGATCTTGCCGACGACGGTTCTGCTGATGTCGACGAGCCCCCCGACGAGCGTCCCCAGCCACTGGCCCTTCGTGAACAGGATGTCGGAGAGCGGCCCGCGGAACAGGGACACCGGCGTCTTGACCTTCGCGATGGGCTCGGTGGTGGTCTCCACGGCGACGGTGGTGGTCCCGGCGCTGCTCTTAGTATCGCTCCCGCCGAAGCTCAGGGCGTTAACGTCGCTGCTTGCAATACTGACCCGTGAGGTGTCGGAGTCGTCAGTGTCGAGGTCAATCTCCGAGGATGTGTCAAAACCGAAGTCAATTGTAAAGGAGGACTGCGAGGAGGACGGGCTGCTGTCGAACGAACTGTCTGCCGATCTACCGAGGCTCGAGGAGGGCAGCACGAGGACCCCATTCTGGCCGTTGATGGACTTGAGGAAGTTGCCGAAGCTCTGGTTAGGATTGGTGATTTTGTTGCCCAAGGTAGTAAGCAGAGAGGACAGCAGCGATGCTGAGAGATCCCGGGACCCAAAGGACGTGTGAGCAGGAGGCTTAGTAGTGCCAGAAGTAGGAGCACTTGTAAAGCTGTCTAAGAATGGAGATTCTGAAGGACTGTTGGCTGATGATAATACTGGCAGAGGCTTGGTCGTTAAAGCTGATTTAGTGATAACTGTCGGCTTTGAGGTGGTGTGCGTCGGGGTTTGCGTGAATTTAGGTTGTGCAGGAAGAGGGCTGAAGTTCACAGCGGTTTGGGTGTGAGCAACTTTTGGCTTGGATGAGACTGGGACTGGTGTTACGAAGTTTCTGGAACTGCCTCCTGAAGATCCACCGGAGTTGAGGTTGGCTCCATTGTTGAGGATTGTGAGAGGGACGCCGGTGCTGCCAGTTGTCCTGACAGGAATTGCATTCTGGCTTCCCGAGAATGTCCGAGGTCCTTGGGCTGGGCTCAAAGCGCCGAGAGGAATTGCGTTTACACTTGGCGCAGAGTTCCCCCCACTAGAAATGAAAACACTTTGTCCAGTAGGTTGGAGAGAGCCGAAGTTCTGATTGTTGCTGCCTCCTGGGGCACTGTTCAGCGTGGGCAAAGCAACACCGGCAGAGCTCTGAGGCTGGAAAGCGTTTTCCAGGAATATGTCGTCATTTTCTAAAGTCTCGCGGAGCCTGTCGTCGATGAAGATGTTAACATTCCCCAATGCAGGGCGGCCAGGGAGGCTCAGAAGCCCTTGTCTGTTCACCGGAACCTGCTGCGCGGGAAGAGACGCAGGCGACGCGGAAAGCGCCTTCGTCGAGGCTTGAGTCGCGACATTGCTGGTCGGGAACACAGACGGCGTGGGCGGGGCGCTAGGTTGCGTCGCCGGGGTTGAGTCCGACAGATGGCGGAACAGATCGTCCACCGATATCTGGCCTTCGTCCACGACGTGCCCTGCGTCAATATTGGATGTTAGTTTTCGTTGTCGAATTTCATCAGATATTAAAGGAGGAAACCTACACACAAACATGCATTCATCCGTGCATCCAAACACACATACATACATGTATAAGTATACAAACATACACGTATATGTATACGTACATACGCGTGCACACGTACATACGCACACACACACACACACACACACACACACGTGTGTGTGTGTGTGTGTGTGTGTGTGTGTGTGTGTGTGTGTGTGTGTGTGTGTGTGTGTGTGTGTGTCTATAGATGTGTATATATACATACATATATATATTCATACATATAATATATATTTGTACATATATATGCATACATGTGTGTGTTTGCGTGTATATATGTGTATATGCAGCTGTACAATTGATAGTCGTGTATTTTTAACATTACCCATTTTATCATAAGAAAGCTCAGAATTATTATGACATATTATTACAGTTACACTACTGTTATCAGTTTGCGGATTAGCAACCTCCTTTCCTGCTTTACGTTAATATCATATGATATATGTCAAGCCAGCGTTAACAATTAAATTACAACTCATAGACCACTTAAGCCTGTAAGGAATCCCCCATTGACGGAACGGCCTGCCTCACCCTGCACCGTTGCCTTGGAGATTGACGTCACCACGTTGCCCGTCGGCAGGTGCTGCTCCACGGTCTTCCTGGGGTCAACTGCAGGTCAAAGAAGATCAACCGATAAAAAAAAATAATAATCACGCGCTTGTTCAACGAAAACACCTGGTGATCCGATGACAAGCTGACGAGGGAAATGAAGGCCGCCATTACCAACAAAATCCGATTGTTTATCCCGCCAAAGGGGTTGCCTAATCTCTTTTCTAGTCGTATTTGAACAAACTTTCACCTCTGTTGCGCAATAATAGGCGACCTGCATCTGAAATCGCTTAGTTTTTGCCTTTCTACTGTTATTATCATTATTTGGCGTTGCCATAGCGATGGATTTAAGGAATTTAAACGAGCTTAGAGTGATTAGGTGGATTACTGTTGCTACTGCGGCAGGCCTGACTGGGACACTGTAATTTCTTTTGTTTTATGATGTTGGTAACTAAACGCTACGCGTAAAGTAAAATCAGTCAATTATGATTATGATATTTACGAAATTGGCTATAATACGTGTCAGTGTGTGTGGGTTACATAACGGCAAAATAGAAAGGAAAGCTAATATGGGAAAGAAACATGACTCAAGGATTAATGATAATAATACCTAAAATTGCAACGTAACGGGTCGGGACGGGAGAAAGTGCTCCTGGCAAGACCTGTCGAGGGCGGTGACATTTTTGTAGATCGTGACTACTTCTGCCTTTTTACCCTTGTATTTTACTCATCCCCAGAAGATTCTCTTTCACTTTTATTACAGTATTGGTGAGTAAATTAAACCATTATTTTTTTTATATATAAGATTGGTTTAAAAGTGGAAAATGTAGGTGACTTACATAACTGCTTACATAGAAAGAAGTTAAACTTACACTTTCCTTGCGGCGCCGCCCACGCCACCGAGCACACGGCAGTTGCCCATATGAACCACGTCACCTGCAAAGTTACGAAACAATATTAAAATATCTACCTCTTCATCATTGGTCGTTGGAAAATCTACCTCTCCATCATTGGTCGTTGGACAATCTGCCTCTTTGTCATTAGCAGTTAGAGAGGAAAAGAAGTAGACGAAGATGACGAATGTGCCCGTCACGACGACGAGAGAGCGGAAGAAAGGAGCTGGGATTTCAGACGGAATCGAGGCTCATCCGGAGAGCTTCAGTGACTGGCCATTCCTCTTTGGCAAAAACATTTCGTTAGGGTTATTACTTTTAATGCGATAACATTTGCACAAAGAGTAATTCAAGTAATGATGATAACGTTAAGGATAATAATAGTTAATGATATTGACGGTGATAGAGATAAGGGTAATGATGGTAATGATGGCAATTGCATTAGTTATAGCATGATTGCAATGAAGATGATGATAATTATAAAAAATATTAGTAATACCAATGATGTTAATAAAAATAACAGTAGTTATATTACAATGATAATAATAATAATAAGGATAATAACAATAATAGTAATAATGATAATTATTATTATCATTATTACTATTATTATTAATCAGCAGCAACACAATTATTATCCCTGTTATCAGTAATGCAAACGTAGTAGAAGTGTCATTATGTCATACCTCATCATTACTATCATCTTCATCATGATTATCATGATTATCATTGTTATTATTGTTAATATTATCATGATTATCATTATTATTGTTGTTATTATCATAATAACTGTTATTTTTAGTAGTGCTATCATCATCGTCATCATCATCTTCATCATTTTCATCATCATTAACTTCATCATCATCATCATCATCGTCATCATAATTATCTTCATCATCATCATAATCATCATCATTATCTTCATCTTCATCTTCATCTTCATCATCATCATCATCATCATCTTCATCATCATCATCATCATCATCATCATCATCATCATCTTCATCTTCATCTTCATCTTCATCTTCATCATCATCATCATCATCATCTTCATCTTCATCTTCATCTTCATCTTCATCTTCATCATCATCATCATCATCATCTTCATCCTCTTCATCTTCATCTTCATCTTCATCTTCATCATCATCATCATCATTATCTTCATCATCATCATCATCTTCATAATTTTCATCATCATTATCTTCATCTTCATCATCATCTTCATCATCATCATCATCATCATCATCTTCATCATTTTCATCATTATCTTCATCATCATCATCATCATCGTCATCATAATTATCATCATCATCATCATCTTCATCATCATCATCATCATTATCTTCATCTTCATCATCATCATCATCATCTTCATCTTCATCTTCATCTTCATCTTCATCATCATCATCATCATCATCTTCATCCTCTTCATCTTCATCTTCATCATCATCATTATCTTCATCATCATCAGCATCATCTTCATAATTTTCATCATCATTATCTTCATCTTCATCATCATCTTCATCATCATCATCATAATCATCATCATCTTCATCATTACCATCGTCATCTTATCATCAGAACGGACGCTCGCCTCAGGGCGGCTGCGGCCAAGATGCGACGGCGGCGCAGTGTGAAAGCGAACCCATGATCTTTCTCGTCAGGAAATGAAGTCAGTCGCGCTCACTTCAGGTTCTTATAAGGCGTCAGTACCAGTATGCTGATGCCGTCAGTGATCGGGCCTGAACGCTCTGGGCGCCCATACTTTTACCTCAGATGCCCTGCTTTTTCCCGTACTTTTTCTCTCTGATGGTCACTTGGGTTTCTGGCCGTTTTTTTCCTGAAGTGCGGCTCTGCGACCCCGCAAGTTGACCCGCAGTGCAAACGAGCGAACAGAAATCGTCGCGGCTTCGGGCGACTCTTGCTCCTTCCTCAAGATGCGGGAACTGCCTTTCAGTCTCATGATCTCTCGGATTTACGAGGGATTCCAAATCGAAAGATAAAAGGACAAGATAATCAAATTGGTTACTGATATGAGTGCCGCATAAAATTCGTTACTTCGTGTCTAAGAAACCAAATGTCCATTCTAACGATGCAGCTTTATAGAGACTGATATTCGTTATCTGTACTACTCCGTCGCCTAACGCTGATTCCAGGTTTTACAATAACTTTTCAATACTACTGCAGTGATACCGACTATAATTTCTGAAGAGAATCAGCGGATGGCAGAATGATCAACAAAATCTTACTGAAACAAAAAAGGGCCCGAGAGAGAACGACA
>NC_061829.1:29629670-29632170 GCF_019202785.1 Penaeus chinensis | reverse complement strand
ACTCTTCTGTGTAGCTGTACATATATACTGTATATGTATATGTCTATATGTATATCATCACCATCGTGGGGTTAACGCCCACGGGGGCACACGGCTGCATCCACCCTTAGCTTTCATCCATGGGAGTCGCTCATGGTGAGTCTCCAGGCAGGCCCTCGGGCCATCTGTAGCTCCTCGCGACAGGTCCGATCGACTAGCCCATGCCATACCCTCCCAGGTCGTCCCACAGACCTCTTGCAAAGAGACAACCTGATGGGTAGGGTTATCCACAAGGAAATGAGCTAGGTGCCCATATAGCCTGAGTTGCGATCCCAGATTAAGTAACAGATCCCATTTCAGTCTCACAGTGTAGCCATCGGTTGGACACATTGTCCCGCCAACTGTACCCCATGATCTGGAGTAAAGACAACATTTAGGCTTTACTTCCATTTAGAAAAACTGGTAGTATCAAGGCCTTGAAGACACGCATCTTGGTCCTTTTGTATAGGTACCAATATATCCAAATGCTCTTGATCGAATTAATTACTCCTGCTGCTAGACCAAGTCTGATCAGGTTCCCCTAACAGGCTCCAAAATTCCTGGATCTTGGTCTTGGTCCACGAGACCTCTAGAACCAAGAGCTTAGCCTCATAACTGCCACCAGTTATTCCAGAGACTCAGATAGGATAGCAATATCGTCAGCAAAGTCAAGGTCACTTTGATATTAGCCATTGTTGCTCCACATTGACTTTGGATAGAAGTTCGCCTATTATCCAGTTCATGCAAATGTTGAAAAGTGTTGGTGCAAGAATACAACCATGCCTCACTCCTACATTAAAAGAGAAGAAATGTGACAGGCCCCTACCATACTTTACTGCACTTTCAGTATATAGATAAAAAGATTCTATAACCTGTGTTGCAAATCCCTAAGTCTCAGGATCTCCCATAGCGATTTGGGATGCACCAAGGGAAAAACCTTGAGGTCAATGTAGGCTGCAAGCATCCCATTACCAAACTCACAACAGCAAGGGCCCGAAGTGCAAGGATACGGTCAATTGTAGACTTCCCACGTGTGAATCCAGGCTGCTGTGGTGCCTTAGTATTGTAATAGCATGACCCCGCAACCAAAAGCTCAGCATACTTCCCAGGTTGTGCATGCCAAGGTCTGCCGCCTTGTCCGCGCTCATTGGACAGCGGGCTCCCCTCGTTCCCTGCGTGCTTACACAGCGCTCGTTTACTTAAGCCGCAGGCAGCTAGCGAGATCACCATTCCCAGCAGCACACAAGGACTGCCCAGTCCTTCGCCGACTGGGGAGCCTTCCGGCTCCCCCGTAGAACTTCAACTTCAGCCTTCATCACCCAGCCAAACCTGTGGGCACTCACAGTCACTCCCTCAATAGATAAGACACCAGACTAACATAGTAGATGCCAACATAACCATCTACTATAGTATGTGGTCATGGATCCATTCAGAAGATTGTGGGCAAAAACCTTGATTGGTATATTGAACAGCATGATGCCACGGTAGTGGCATCATTCCCCCTTCCAGACAGGGATGACCATGTCTCTCAACAGGTCAGGGGGAATTGAACCAGACTGCCGGATGGCAGTCAAGCTCACTTGCAAGCCATTGGTTCACCCCCAGCCTTTAGTAGTTCAGCAGGGATATCACATATGCCGGAAGCTTTCCCGACCTTTAGCTTAGAGATCGCCTCCTTAATCTCAGGAGGTTCCTCGCTGATGGGTGGGTCCAGCACAGGGATTGTGACACCACTTGTGTACAGACTAACTGCTGAAGGATCTACCTTGTACAGCTGCTCATAATACTTAGCCCAACATATATGAACCCCAACATGAGTTGAGATAATCTGTCCATCTACTGAATGGACTGCAGTCATCTGCAAGGAGGGCTTGGGGTTCAGTTTTCTCAGGGTTTGGGTCGGTAGGGCGATGGTCATTCACTAAGAAATGGCCTTCAACCTCCTCAGTAAGATTTCTGATGAATGTTCTTTGTCCCTTCTCAGCCCTACGCACAAAGGAATGGCGAAAATTCTATTGCCATTCTGTCGAGCTATGCAAATCACATCTGTGGCCTCCAAAATCTCGAGTGTTTTGCATTCAAAGGACTCACATAAAGCTGCAAGGTCCATCAGGTTTTCGAGTTCTGTGAACCGATCAGCGATTGCCTCTGGGCAAACACCTTCTCCCTATTTTGTCCAAGTGAAACACCCTTGAGTGACCACTGGAGAGATAGGGAGTTTTGAAGTGGACCCATAGAGTAGCCACAATCAGTCTACTGTCAGTGCGACAGAACTTGGAATATGGTCGATCATATTGGCTACAATAACCTTATTGCTATACCATTTCCAGCATTGCGGGTTGGGGCGCTGAAACTAGGAGCTAGAAATCCTCAATCTCTGGTACCTAGCATAGTCCCAGAGAAGGAGGCTGAGATCAGCTCTCGAGCCACTAGGACCGACAAACATTTTGTAGCTAGCTCAATCACAGCCCAATATTGTATT
>NC_061829.1:29602170-29604670 GCF_019202785.1 Penaeus chinensis | reverse complement strand
CCCCGGCCGTTCTACGCTGACCTCGGTCGTGCCCGCACCCCTGACCGCAGACATGACCGCCTCCCCGCCCGCCTGCCTGGCCAATGTCCGCTGCGGCATTTCCTGCCGTGGCTGCAGGGCCTCCCGGCGACACTTCCTCGTCGCCAGCCCGTCGGGTAGGGAGGGCGGGGGGGGGGGGGGGTTCTACCCTGTAATTGCATTAGAAACATACACATATAGGTAGTTGTGATTGTGCGTTTACATGTATGTGATGTAGGTATGTGTATATATATATAGCATACACACACACACACATACAGACACACACACACACACACACACACACACACACACACACACACACACACACACACACACACACACACACGCGCATATACATAAACACATATGTATATGTGTGTGTATGTATATATATATATATATATATATATATATATATATATATATATATATATAGGTGTGTCTGTGTGTGTGTGTGTGTGTGTTTGTATGTATAAATATATATATATATATATATATATATATATATATATATGTATATATATATATATATATATATATATGTATATGTGTGTGTATATATGTATATGTGTATATATATATAAATATATATATATATATATATATATATATATATATATATGCACGTGTGTGTGTGTGTGTGTGTGTGTGTGTGTGTGTGTGTGTATATGTATATATATGTATGTATATATATATATATATATATATATATATATATATATATATATATATATATATATAGGGTGGTACTACCACATATTTGAGAAAAAAAAAAAAAAAAAAAAAAAAACATATATTTATATATATATGTGTGTGTGTATATATATATATATGTATATATATATGTATATATATATATATATATATATATATATATATATATATATACAGGATGGTACTTCCACATATTTGAGAAAAAAAAAAAATATATATATATATATACATATATGTATATGTGTATATATATATATGTATGCATATGTATAGATATATATATGTATGCATATGTATAGATAAATATGTGTATGCATATGTATAGATATATATATGTGTGTGTGTGTGTGTGTGTGTGTGTGTGTGTGTGACTGGTCCAGTGGTTAGGTTCAATTCCCCGTCGCGGCAGTCGTAAAAATGCCTGTCCGACTATTGGCTCATGCCCGACATATCGCCTTGAAAAGTCAAACGCAGGTGTCGTTGGGCTAATTGGTGCCGTGGCACAAGTGCAAGCGCGCCGAACTGCGATTGATTAGGAAGGGCATCCAATCAGGCAAGGGTGAGAGAGAGAAAGAGAGAGAGAGGGGGGTTATTTAAACAGACGGATAGTTAGATACATAGTTATATGTTTCTGGGGGCGTTCAGCATTATATCTATATGACTTTTGATCTTTATTCGTAAGAATTTCACATCCCTTTTCCTTCTCTAAATGTCTTTCCCATCGTCAGCATCGGCACCTGCAGATTAGTCTCCTTCCTCTCGTCGCATCTGGCAACTGAAAAGATGCTGGCGGCGCAGGAGCGGCATCACGGGAGGCCGGAGGATTTAGCTCCAGAATAAGACGGCTAAATGCCCGGCGCGTTTAGGCGTGATTGACAGGGGAATGGAGCCAATTATCTGCGAGTTCGGAAGCCTGGGAACATAATTGGTCGGCGTGATGGCGCTCGAGGCCGGGGCAACTGTAGTCCATTGTCAAGGACGTTGTCAACAATCGGACTCTCTTTCTCTCTCTCTTTCTCTTTTCATATCCCTCACTCTCTCCTCTCTCTCTCTCTCTCTCTCTCTCTCTCTCTCTCTCTCTCTCTCTCTCTCTCTCTCTCTCTCTCTCTCTCTCTCTCTCTCTCTCTCTCTCTCCGTCCGTCCATCCCTCTTCTTCTCTCTCACAGGATGACAAAGAGAAATGATGGCAACAAAAAGTAATAAGGGAAAAATCGCCGTTCTCAGAAGCCGAGGAAATGAACTCCAGTAATCCGATCGCGTCGCAAGGCGTCTTTGCGAGCTAATCTAACGGCGGCGGAAGAGGCGGAAGATACTGCGATGTTTTCTGGGGCCTGATGACCGGAAGCGGTAAATGGCGCTTGTGTTTTGTAGAGCCTCCTGCCGGAAATTACAAATGCTGCGGCGGAGCGCTTTACGGTTGCGCTAGGCCGAGATTGTATACCGAGAAGGGAAGTGAAGCTCTGTGTTTGTACTGTGGATGATAAAAAAAATAATCGATAGCCTTTCCGGACCGGCACCTGTGAGCAGAGACTGGAAGCAAAATAGCTGCTAGAGTGTTCAGCTATTTTTTTAGTGTGAATTCGTTTCATATAGAATGACTGACAAGGATCCACTCTGGGGAAGCCTATTATCATCATCATCATGCTAATGAAAATGAACAAAGATCATCATGACTGTAACAGGAAAGATGATTGTGTGTGTGCTTGCTTCCTTGTGTTCATATATATATTTCTGGTGCTTTTCGTTGCAGCGTATGCCTACACCG
>NC_061829.1:29579670-29584670 GCF_019202785.1 Penaeus chinensis | reverse complement strand
GGAGCTGATGCTGGAAGCGAGAACAGCCTCCTTTTCCGGGACTTTGATAGGTCCCAGAAATTGAGGTTTTCTGGCTCTTAGTATCATCACTCTGACTCACATTGTTGGACTTGGTACAGTGATGCTGCATTCCTTGTTAGCCCTTGCTGGAGGATCCTTCAGAACTGTAGGGTATATTGAAGCACCGAGTTCTGTGGAAGTGATCATAGATTAGTTGTAGCTACTTTCTAAGTCCACTTCAAAACTCCGTGTCGTTCCAATGATCACCCTAGGATGTTTCATGTGGACAGATTGAGGGAGGGGAAGTGTGTCTGGGAATTTGCTGAAGCTATCTCTGGTCGTTTCGCAGCACTCGGGGGCCTGATGGACTTCTATGCCGAAGAGCAAGACAGGATTTCATCTTTCAGGAGACACTGGAAGCTTCACTACAGAGGATCACAAATTGCATCGTTCGCTGGTGCACAGGACTAAGTCACTGCTGAGAAGGGACAAGGAACAGTCTATCAGGAATTTTGTAGAGATGGTGGAAAGCCATTTCCCAGTATATGAACTTCGTCCTGCCTACCAAGTCTTGAGAAAGCTGAACTCCAAACCCTTTTCACAGATGACTGCAGTCCACATAGCAAGTGGCCAGATCATCCCAGATCCTGTTGGGGCACAGGAGTGCTAGGCTAAGTATTTTGAGCAGTTGTACCAAGTTGATCCACTAACAGTTAACTTAGATGCAGGTAGTGTTGAGATTCCTTTGCCAGGCCCACCCATCAGCGATGATCCAGTCAGAGGGGCAATCTCCAAGCTGAAGAGTGGTAAAGCAGTGGGTATCTGCGGCATCTCAGCTGAACTCTTAAAGGCTGGTGGATAACCTAAGGCGAGGGGCTTGCATGCTGTCCTGTCTGCCATCTGGCAGACTGATACCATTCCCCCTGACCTACTGAGGGGTGTGATCATCCCTCTCCGGAAGGGGAAAGGGAATCGATGGGACTACAGCAATCACCGAGGTATTACACTACTAAGTATACCAGGAAATGTGCTCATTCACATCCTTCTAAGACGTATCAGAGACCACCTGCTGAGGCACCAGAGGACGGAGAAATCTGGATTCACTCCTGGTAAATTCACAATAGACTGTATACTGGTTCTTTGCTTGTAGAGTATTGACATGAGTTAGGGCATGGGCCGCTTGCAGCTTACTTCATCCTCAAGAAGGTTTTTGATACAGTGCATCACAAATCACTTTGGGAGATCCTGAGACTAAGAGGATTATTGGATTAATAGCGAGCCTGTATACTGGTACTGAAAGTGCTGTAAAGTGTGGTGGGACCTGTCAAATGTCTTCCCTGTTAGTTCAAGAGTGAGGCAATGCTGTGTTCTTGAAGCAACTCTGGCCAATATCAAGGTTACCGACCTTGAATTTGCTGACGATGCGGCTCTTGATGCATCTAGCAATGAAGTGAAACCCCTGGGGCTAGAAGTCTCCTGAACCAAGACCAAGATCCAGGACTTTAGGGACCTACTAGGAGATCCTGTCCAGTCGGTATGTGCTTGCCATGAGGATACTGAGGTCACAGAGAAGGGGAGTGAGGGATTTCGCCAGCCAAGCTGCCAGAAGGGGCGTCACAGATTCCAGGAAGAGATGATGGGGCGCAGAGGCACGGCCGGCTTATGGGTTTTAGGAAGCTAATAGAAGTGAGGGAGACGAGGGTTGATGACCTTGAACCTCTGGTAGAGGTTTGCCTGCGGGAATCGAGCTGCTATCTCCTTCAGGCGACGTTGGAAAGTAGCAGCAATACGTTCATGGGGGTTGCTGGTCAGGGGGGCATAGGTGGAAGCGTCATCCAACAGGTCACGGGCCTTCTGCAGGTAGGAGGCACGGTCGAGGATCACCACCGAGTTCCTCTTGTCAGAAGGCAAAATGTGTGTGTGTGTGTGTGTGTGTGTGAGTGAGTGTGTAAGTGTGTATAAATATACATATATTATGCACACACACGTGTGGATATGTACATATATATGTGTGTGTGTGTGTATATATGTGTGTATATATATATATGTGTGTGTGTGTGTGTGTGTGTGTGTGTGTCTGTGTGTATATATATATATATATATATATATATTTATCAATATATATATACACACACACACACACACACACACACATATATATACATTTATGTATATATATATATATATATATATATATATATATATATATATATATATATGTATATATGTATATATGTATATATACACACACACACATATATATAAACATATATATACATTTATATATATATATATATATATATATATATATATATATGTATATATGTATATATACACACACACACACATATATATAAACATATGTATATATATATATATATATATATATATATATATATATATATATATATACATGTATATATATATATATATATATATATATATATATATATATATATATATATATATATATATATGTGTATGTATATATATATATATATATATATATAATGGTGTGTGTGTGTGTGTGTGTGTGTTATCATTTTAGTGCTCCGTCCTACACAGATTCTTTTTGGCATCCATTTTCTCCATGACCCTCTATTCTCTGTTAATTCACTCAACATGGCCAGTCTTTTCCACGGGACTGAGGACCATTTCCTGAGATGTCTGCCATAAATGCAAGGTAAAGATCAGTCAGAGAGGTTTCCCATTGCCTTCCTAGAGACACAGTCTTGGTTGCCAGCCAAGGCTAAAAAGTCCCCTCTACCTTTATTTCTATTTATCCCATAAATGGGAGCCAGACAGGTGTTCCACTCTGGGTCGAAGCTGACCTGGGTGACTCCATACTTCTCAGGGCAAGAACCCCACTACTAGATGCAGTTTATATCCATGCCCAGGAGTATTTAGAGAATATATAACATATAAATTAAGGGCCTTAGCTGAGAGTAGACAAAACCTCATAGGCAATGTTACACAGGTTGGCCCGTTAGGCTAGGAGTTGGAACTGGCTGTGTGTGGTTGTGGAAGTGTGTAAACAGAGCAGTACACAACATATCAGATTTTGGCTCCCACATGGCAGCAGATGAGACACTTTGCCAAAAAATAAGTTATAGGATACAGTCAGACTGGAACAATTGGCTTTATATGGCGGATATGTAGCGGATATATATATATATATATATATATATATATATATTATATATGCATTACACACACACACACACACACACACACACACACACACACACACACACACATATATATACATATATATATGTGTGTGTGTGTGTGTGTGTGTGTGTGTGTGTGTGTGTGTGTGTGTGTGTGTGTGTGTGTGTGTGTACATATGTGTTTAGTTAACTGCTGGTGGACTAACCTAATACAACTGCTCAAAATACTCAGCCCAACGCACACGCACCCCATCAGGATCTGAGATTATCTGGCCACTTGCTGAGCAGTCGTCTGTGAGGAGGGCTCGGAGTTCAGCTTTCTCAGGGCTTGGTAGGCAGGACGAAGGTCATTTACTAAGAAATGGCTTTTGACCTCCTCTGCAACATTCCTGATATATATACATATATATATGCATATATATACAAATAAATGTGTATATATATACACATACACGCATACATATTTATATGTATGTGTGTGTGTGTGTGTGTGTGTGTGTGTGTGTGTGTGTGTGTGTACGTGTGTGTGTGTGTGTGTGTGTGTGTGTGTGTGTGTATGTGCGTGTGTGTGTGTGTATGTGTGTGTTTGAACGAGTGAGTGTGTGTGTTTACATACAATATGAGAAAATTCAGTCGTCCCATTGTCTGAATTTATGACATCGCACACGTGGGCTTCGTGGCAGTAAAGACTTCTCTGCAATAAAGACTCATTAAATAATAAACTCTTTGTACGCCAACTACCCACTGCGTTTAGCGCAACACTTGGGGTTGAGCGCAATCACTTACAGTTCTGTTCAGATGGACCACAAGAGGCAATAAACCGATTGCCGCGAAAGTTTTCACTTTCATGGAGCGTCGAGGGAACCTAAATATAAGAGAAAAGCTTGTGTAAAACACAATGGGGTTCGCTGTTTTACTCCTTATACCAAGAAAGTTATAACTGAATTCTGATATGAGTGAATCCATACATGGATATATACACATATACATATCTATATATATATATATATATATATATATATATATATATTTATATGAATATATATACATATATCATTTGGGAGGTAACGCCGGCGGGGGCGCATACGCGCATCCACTCTTCGCTTCCACTTACGAGGGTCCCTCATGGCGAGCCGCCAGGCAGGGGCCTGGCCTATCTCTAGCTCCTCACGACAGGTTTGATCGATCTGCCCAAGCCATGACTTCCTCGGTCGTCCCACAGGCCTCCTCCACCCAGGGTTGTCTCGAACAGAGACAACCTGGTGGGCAGGGTCATCCTGCGGGAATTGAGCCTAGTGGCTGTATAGCCTGAGTTGGCGATCGCGAATTGTGCAAGTAACAGATCTTATACCGGTCTCATGGTGCAACCGTTAGTTGGACACATGGTCCTGCCAACAATACCCCATGATCCGGCGCAAGGATCTATTACAAAAGGCATCAAGACGAGATTCCAAAGCACAAGATAGCATCCAGGTTTCACTACCATATAGTAAAACTGGCAGTGTCAGAGCTTTGAAGACATGTAGCTTGGTCTTTCTGCACAGGTACCGGCATCTCCAAATACTCTTGTCAAGATATTTCTTAGCCCCTTCTTCCAGGCCAATCCGTCTACGGACTTCCTGGTGTGACAGCAGAGTCATGACTGCACTACCGAGGTATATAAAATTCTCTGTGACTTCGATGTTTTCATGGCCCCAGGGGCTTTGCTTCATTGCTAAATGCATCAAGAGCCGCCACTAGGGTTTCCAGAGATTCAGATAGAATGGCAACATCTTCAGCAAAGTCAAGATCTGTAACCTTGATATTGCCCAGAATTGCTCCCCAGTGACT
>NC_061829.1:29572170-29574670 GCF_019202785.1 Penaeus chinensis | reverse complement strand
TCTTTATCTAAAAGCCTTACCTGTTCATCATAATCCATATTTACTATATCTACGGATACTATATAATCGTTCTTTTAAGGCGAAGTTCTTGAAAAGATACCAGTCAGACCGACCGCTATCTGAACATCGGGCTTGCTTCCCTTGGAGTCGTAATCGGCCCCTTGAAGACCCTCTCGTACGTGGTGAGCGCTGCGCTCACCACGTACGAGAGGGTGATAATGAACTCCTAATTGGGGTCGTGACCTCCCCTTGCCGCAGGGCCTCTAAAAAGAATATAGTTTTCTATCTTCACTGTGCCTATATTCTTCGTCCTCTATTTTGTTCATGTTGTCAGTCGATATTTCTCTCCCCTTGGCTTCCCTCTTCTCCGTTAGGGTGTTTACTGCAACCAATATTGTTTTGGTTGAAATGCATAACTATTCTGGAAAATGATTTCCTGTGTATTTTAAAAGTGTTTTGAGATGTTCTTATCTAGTCAAACTAAAAACAATACACTTTGTCCTCCCCACACTTCCCCCTCCTACCAACGCATCCCGCCTTTGCATTAATCAGTGTCGCGTCAGTATCGGCTGACGATGTCGGTGTCCTGGCCAGCAGGTAAAAGGCTGTGGACACCCGCCTTTCTTCTTCCTCTGCCCTTCCCGTTACCTGTTTATTGCCAGGTACTAGGACGACGCTTCGCTTCCCTAGCCTGTCAGAGATGCCGACGGATTAAGGGAAAGTAATGGTGAGTCACCTTGACGACCGATAGAGCAGGAAGGGTTATTCGTCACACTTAGTAACTAGGATGAAATGAAGTCCAAGGATTGCTCCACAGTCACGCTGGTGAGCTGGAAGGGTCCGGATAACAAATGGGTAAAGAATATGTAATCATGACTAAAAGCAGAAAGAGCACATCGCACTCAGACAAGGTATAAAGTAACACGTACCGTAATAGCGAACAAAAGGAATGATAAAGGACAAGAACTATCACCGAGGCATTCCCGCGCCATATTTGGACAAAACATTTACTAAGAATACATATCGGCAACAACCCCTTACTAGTTCACTGTCCATTAGCTTTATTCAAGTTCCATCTCTGTAGTACGTGGTTGTCATCAAAAGTTCGACTATTATAAGTGACCAACAAGTCATTCTATGACGACATTCACGAATCAGCATAACACGAATTTCCCCATGAGTGCAGACGTGAGCGCGCCTGAAGGTAAGTATCAAGTAAGGATATTCACAAATTACAGAAGAACGCGGCCATATACCAGCATACGAGTCGTCAGGTACACTAACATGTGCACATGGCTGACCTTTGTGAGGGCGAGAGAGTTGCGGGGCGTCGGACGGCGCCTCCCGCGGGCAAGAAAGGACGCGGTCGGCCCAGCCCCTTCGAGGTCCCTCCTTCCCGCCTCTCGCCGCCCGCCTCTCTCCCGCCCATCGAGAAGGTTAGTCACCTCTTGGCAGCCCGACCATCTTACCAACACGGTAAATAGTGAAGGCTAAGACTGCGTCCATACACAAGTATGCTTTCTCTGGCGTGTTCTCAAGCATAATGACTTCTCGTGAGGCAAACGTAAAGTCATGCATTTTATCACAAAAGGAGGCGCTGCACGTTAATGATTATGTAAGATAAATGGGGGTTGTAAAAACTCTGGCTAGCGTTGTAAGTGCTTGACATTTCTAATTTTCAAATCAGTAATTTATTACAATTACAACGGAAGATAATAATAAATGAATACAGTGTTTACACAAGTGATTTGTCATGTATATAAATTGAATCTATACTAATATGTATCTTCTAATTGCAAATTACTCATGAAGCAAAAACTCATACACATTGTTTCCTTAGATCTTCGCAGACATGCAAATGCTCTTCTTTCCTGACACACAAAAGAAGAGCTGCTCGGTGGGACAGGAAGATATCGTGCACATGTTCAGCTTCGGCCTGATGATTACTCATAGTTGTTAGCTGACAGCTTAAGGCTTTTTTAACGAGCACGACGACGGTTTCTGCTTGTGTAAATGATGTGTTGATATTTCAAACGCTTGTTTAATGCGGAAATCTCACATTCCTGCAACATCCATGTTTTTTCATATAGGTGTATTTAAAGTCTTAAATTTTCTGAGAAAAAGAACATTATCCTTAACTTATTAGTTCCCATCCAAGTTTATAATCAATTTGTCGAAACTAGCAAAATTCGCCTGTTTCCCAACACAGATGGTATTTCTGCAACGCCTGACCCAAACTATTGCTAACTATTCATCTTCTTTATCATATTGTTTTCATGTGAAAGTACGACCGCCCTACACAACATATCCTACTTACTTTCTCCTTTGGCCTCTTCCTCTCCTTCTCCAGTAGAGTTTCAAAGTAAATCAATACAGTAAACCAAGTGTTCGTACACACTCCTCCCTCCCAACCAGACTTTGCGCTGAATTCCGGATGAGGCTCTCGCGTCACGTGTCGACCACCTCGCGCCGCTCATCTCTGGATGAGGTTTTCTACCTA
>NC_061829.1:29557170-29559670 GCF_019202785.1 Penaeus chinensis | reverse complement strand
CATGCTGATAGATATGGCAGTCCCATCCGATCGAAATACACCTGTAAAAGTAGCAGAAAAACTGTCCAAATGATAATGATAACAAAAATAGTATTGATAATATCAATGATAATAACAATAGCAGTATGAATAATAAAAGTAATGATTCCTAAAAGGATTATGACAACAATAATGTAGTTGTAGTAGTAGTAGTAAAAAATAATAATTATGAAAATAATAATGATAATGATAATAAGAGCAATAATCAAAATCATAATTGTAGTAACAACAACAACAATAATAATAATAATGATTACAATGATAATAATAGTCATCATCATTATAACAATAGTAATGATAATAATGAATCATCATTATTATCATTACTATTATTAGTAATAATAACAATAGTAATATTGATAATAGTAATGGTAATAATAAAACCAACGATTGTGATGATAGTGAAGATGATAGCTAAGATGATGATTATGATGATGATAATGATGATTATGATGATAATGATAACAATAACAATCAACATAATTTATATCATAATTGTTATTAAACCTAAAACTATTATCCTAAATATTGTCATTGTAATTGTCAGTATTTTTACTGCTATGATTTATATCATTATCATTTTCGTTATATTATATTTACTACTGTCAAAATTAATGTTATTTTTTTTTTTTTTTTATATTATCAGTATCAGTTTCACCTGTAATATTACTGGCATGATTACAATTATTATGGTCATTGTTATTAGTAGTTGTTATTATTTTTATCATTGCCATCACTATTACGTTATTATCAATAGCATTAGCATTACTGTCAAATGCATCTTTATTGCTGTTATTATTATCATCACTATCGTAAACATTAATACATTGTATTATTATCCTGTTGCACAAAAGGGATGAACCGTTTCTAAGTTGCGGCCCTCCCATTCCTTCTCTAGCTCCTAACATACGGTATATCAAGTTGTCGGCTGTAAAGGATATCAGTTAGACGAACATTTGCATTTGCATTCATTATACTCGCTTTCAGAAATTATCTTCAAGCATACAAATCCATAGTACACACTCAAGAAAACATAATGGCTATGTTAGAAATACATTTTGCCAAAGTGTCCCCTACAATCTTCACAACTACGGTTTTCTACATTACTCTAAGAAGATTGTAAAAGCATGGCTAACTTATTTTTTGGATGGTAAACCTCTCTCTCTCTCTCTCTCTCTCTCTCTATATATATATATATATATATATGTGTGTGTGTATGTATGTATGTATGTATATGTGTGTATATATGTATATATGTGTGTGTGTGTGTGTGTGTGTGTGTGTGTGTGTGTGTGTGTGTGTGTGTGTGTGTGTGTGTGTGTGTGTGTGTGTGTGTGTTTATATATATTTACGAACACACACACACCTTTTCTTCTCTCAGGGTAATGAAGAGATTTAGGTCGCTGATATGCGTGTTTTTTTCTGGTCATTGGAGGTGAGGAAAGGCTTAGCATAATTCTTGCTTTACATCCGTTTTGTACATTTTGTACATTTCCATGATGATTTTCTGGAGGGAAACCTCACAGGATATCACGTGATCCACATAAAATCACGTGGCACACGATTATTGCAAGGATGAATGGAAATTGTGTGAGGAGGGAGTTTAAGCAGGTGTTAATTGTGGAACGAAGAGTGTTAGGGTTGGTCGGAGTTGAAATCCTGCTGAAAAGGAATCAACCCTTGTTCCAGACGGATAGTAAGGCTGCTTTCACACCAGTGTGGCACATTGCACGTGGCATGCCACGTGATACGCCATTTGAAAACGAACATCCGGAAATATATGGACCTTTCAGAAGTGGCATGGCACGTCGCATTTGCTACGTGCGACCTGCTCACGACGCCGATATCCAACCAGCCACCTTAGACAGTGTCAGATTTTACTGGAGCTTTTATAGTCAAAGTCATTAGCCAAGATAACATAAAACTATTAAAATAAAAAAGCATATGATAGAAAAAAAGAAAACTTTCGAATGTATTGCATACATAGGGCAGTTTTGAACAGATTTCTGTCAAATACATTTGATAGACTGCCTCAGTCGACATGTGAGCGAGACATTAGCCCTCACTTCCACCCCGGCAAACCTAATTTTACAACAAAAATCGAAGTGGCGGGGCTATGCTTTGGGTATGGAGTCATATTCAAGACGTTCTGTGACAAAAATGTACGAACAAGCATGAAAATAGTCATAATGCATGTAAACTGTAAACTTATACCATTATAAAGATATAATTAGTAAAGAGTAGTAATAGTTATATTTTCAAATTCAAAAGTCAAAAAAGCAGCTGTTTTGAGGGTTGCTTACTAGATGTCATCATTTTTCCTATTTTCATACAAGTTCTAGCCTAGCTATAATGGGACTTTATAGATAACCTAAGCTTGCGTTTTTGTAATATGTAGAAACCCAAAGTAGTGTGTAATGGTGTAGAAAAAAATTAAATAAGCAAACTGGTCTAGAATCCC
>NC_061829.1:29549670-29552170 GCF_019202785.1 Penaeus chinensis | reverse complement strand
ATAAGGTTCATGAGCCAATGCTTATCTCTCTCATTAATAATCTCATTAATCACAAGGGTTTGATTTTTAAGTTGTAGTCTGTTTGGGTTGGTGGTAAAGTTTTTAAGTACTTTAATTGAATTTTCAGCTGGTAGACAACGACGTGTTCATGTTGATGGTAGTATTGGCTCGTTTTCCCGTGTGTCTTCTAGGGTTCCTCAGGTTAGTGTTTTGTCTCTTTGCTCATATTATATACAAGCGATATGTGGCCCGGCATTACTAATAAAATGTTGGCATATACTGATACTTCTCTTTATGCTGATATTCTTTCTCCGACAACCAGGTAAATAGTAGTTGACAGCCTCACTGTAGATCTGATGATAATTTAATCGAGGTGCTCATGATGTGGCATGAAATTATATCCTACCAAGTCCAAGGAAATGAATGTGAGTCGGTCTAAAACACAATTGCCTCATCATTACACGTAGACATCTCTTTTATTTCATTCTGTCTCATTTTGAGTACTGTTCTCCTGTATTCTCACACTTAAGATTGCTTGATCGTTCTTTTAAAGCCATTAAATTTCTCCTGTCTGACTTAGAGTTGGACATAGGGGATCGTAGGGATGGATATTGGGGCTCTTTCAGTTTTGTGCAATATTATAACCGATAATTCACGCCTCTGTATAAGTTTTTGCCCGATTTTCATGAACCTGCAAGAGGTACTACATTTACATTTTTTTTTTCTTTTTACTTGTAAGTTTTATAATAGTTTGCCTTCAAAGATTATAACTACACCGACTCCTGATAAGTTTGAGTTCGGCTGTTTTTACCACATAAATATCTGACGATTTTCTTTTTCTTTTTACCTGCACTGAAACCCTTGGTGATGTAATTCTCGATTTTTTTAGTGTGGCTCTTTATATGACTTACCGTAATAACACACACATTCGTGTGTGTGCGTGTGTGTGTGTGTGTGTGTGTGTGTGTGTATGTGTGTGTGTGTGTGTATGTGTGTGTGTGTGCGCGCGCGCGCGTTGTGCGTGCGTACGTGCGTGCGTACGTGTATGCATACAGAGGCGTCACTTCATGTTATGAGTTAGGGGGGTGACGAGTAAATTTGCCCTGAAAAAATAATTTTTGCCCTGCAAATCACGTAAAAGAAAAATGCTCACTAGCTCTTTATAAGTAGCCCGGAATGGACCATCAACCAGTATTTACAAATGATAAATGAACAAAACAACAAAAAACGTAAACACTTAACTAGAAACTTCTTACAATACCAAAAAACAAGAAATCTATAACGAATAGAACAGGGTTAAAAATTAATTTCATCAACAATTAGTTTCATATAGTTATTTATATATCTTGAATACTTATCGGCTATTGAGGCAGAATCCGTAAGAGAAAATTTGCACTGCAGAACTAGATTTTGCCCTGCAAAAAGAGGCTTTTTTAAGAGTTGGGGGGTGAACCATACCCCCCCCCCTTAAGTGACGCCCCTGTATGCATACATACTTGCATGCATACATACAAAGTGTGTGTATGTGTTTATATGAGTGCGCATGTGCGAGTGGACAATAAGGTAGATGTTTTCCCTTATTTGCATTTATTTGTATTCATTGATAGATGATAAATTTGATAATTCCTGCCGAGGAGTGCAAATCCAAACCTACATCCCTACTGTATATAAATTCTGATATATGAACGTATAGGTGCTGGCACACACACACACACACACACACACACACACACACACACACACAGAGAGAGAGAGAGAGAGAGAGAGAGAGAGAGAGAGAGAGAGAGAGAGAGAGAGAGAGAGAGAGATGCTTTGTGAACCGGGAAGTGTACGGTTCATGTTGAAAGAATAATTTTGTTAAAAAGTGAACGAATAATTGAAAGAGATAGTGAGGCTTTGTGAGCCGGGAAGTGAGAGCGAAGGAGAGGGAGGCGGATTGGGACCGCGAATACTGCATGGTAAGTGTTTTCGCGCATAGAGACACTCCCGTGAGTACAGCTCTGTTTTTGTTTGTTTTATGGGTAACCATTCTGACCAGGAAAATTAAGCTAACGGAAGCAGCAGATATAAATAAGGCTCTTGAAGCCAAGGTAGACAACTTGGTAGCAGAATGTTCGAAAATACGTGAAGAAAACGTAAATTTGAAGGAAAACTGAATACTGAAAAGTCTGACATGAAAATCAAAGAATTCAAGGAAAAGGTGGAAGAATTACAAACCAAGATTAGCAACAGTAGTCAAATCGAGGCAAAGAATCTGCAAGAAAAAGTTGATGAAGTAATCAAAGTACAGGAAACTGTTAAACACATTGAAAGCAATTTGTCAAGCAGCCAGTGTCAAATAATGGAAGAGGCAAAAAAGATGATAGGTACATATGCCGATGTATTTAACGTAAAGGAAACAGTAATTGAAATGGAAAACGTTAGAAATAGACAAGATCACAAAGGAAGAAATAAAATACAGATTTCAGAGACGGTAAAGAAAAATGTATTTATCACACCT
>NC_061829.1:29537170-29539670 GCF_019202785.1 Penaeus chinensis | reverse complement strand
CCCATGTGTGCCAATTCTGGTGGCTTCCATAATGTATTTTATAGTAGCTGCCCTGCCTACAAGCTCAAATCTGAGGTAGCAGTTCTCAGATTCAAACTAGGCATCACTCTGCAAAAGGCCAGACAGGAAGCACACTGACAAGGTTTTTTCTCTTTCTACCTTTTCCAAAACTGTACTTTGCTCTTCTCCTCTCCCATCTCCAGAAGTCTCAGCATCTTCCCCAGTATTTCTTTCCTCTACCCCAAACCAACCTATCTCTACTTCCTCTCTCCCCAAGTCAAATACCTTTTCCAGTCTAAATCCAGATCCTCCAATCTCTACCACTTCCCTGGTGCCTCCCCCTCCCCCTACTCACTCTCACTCTCACTCTCACTCTACCTGTCACACCGAACAACCTAAATTTTCCACTCCATCTTCTACCACTTCCTCTCTTATACCCACCTCTCCCTCTGCTCCTCAGACATCTATTCCCTCTTCTCCTCCACATAAGAAAACTTTTGTTTCTCAAACCTCCTCAATGAATGACCCTCCAGAAACTCCTGAAGACATCCAAAGGTCCATAAACATGACTCAGGAGAATGACCCACTCCCTCATCCAACCTCTAATCCCTTTATTCCTATTCATTCTACATTCAAAATATCTGCCGATATCCATCCTCCTCCTCCATGTACATCACCATTCCCTCTTCCTTCCCCATTATCCTTACCACTCCCCCACCTAGATGCTCACATGACTCCCTTATGTCACAATAATGTCCTTTTCCAGATCCCTCCCATCCTTCCCAATACTTTACCTCCTTCCCTTATTCCCCTACTACATTCTCTGGATTCTTCTCCTACTTCTACAACTATCTTTTTGTTGCATATTACCCTCTGATTGTTTCATAATAGCTCTTTTGCTGTTTTCCTCATACAGTGTTACTCCCCCCCCCCCCCCACATACACATGCTCTCCATTTGATCTGATTGCCTTTACCTTTAACCCCATCCCCTTTTAACAAATCCCCACTTTATTCCATTTGCTCCCGCTCTATACCCTTTTCACTATCATTCTAACCTAAATTCTACAATCTTTGATATCTAACATATTTTATCCTGATTGTTTAATTAATTTCCACCCCTTTTTGCCACAATACTTTACCATAGTGCTATATGACCTTTGATATCTAGCATATTTATTTCTTCTAACCATTAACCATATAATTTTTCAGTGAGAGAAATATATTGTGGTTTTAATGATATTACAGAATGATCAAACCACTAAAATTATTTCAAATTGAATACAACCCATATTTAAGGATTCAAATAATAGTTCTGTGAAGGCTCCCCATTAGACAACTATTTATTGCTATTTGCAGTAAGCAGGTGACATTGAACCTCCAAGGCATTAACCACAGACAAAACAATTTGGTTAAAATTGGTTCCTCCTCCAACCCTTTCACCTCAAATTCTTCAAAAAAGTATTTGTTGCAGGGAGTTTGGGGTTATATTTCAAAATTTGGATGCATGTATACTTTCTTACATAATACAGAAAATTGTTATCTGAAACTTGATTTTTTGTTAGTTATTACAACACATGGTTTTTAACATGATCCAAGGAAGGCATCATGCATTACCATGTCCAGTGCGATTTTAGTTTAATATTCTGTGTTATTTATTAATTTTGTCCAGATTATTAACCCAATTAGCATGGGTGGCAAGACTACAGTGCCATGCTCACTGTAATAAAAGTTTATCAATTGTCTTTACACATAGATGGCTCTACAATTGCTTAGTCACCAAGGAATCAGCTATTAGTCTTTCCTATCTCACCTGTTTACCCTTTTCCTTGATTTTTGGAAGCTTCTTTCCTATTATTTTATTGTCTTTGATGTTATTAATATTTTAAGTCATAATATCAATAAGAAAAATAGCAATGTCAGTATTGATAGTATATTCAAGGAATGGGGAAATCAGGCAGGGTCACTAGGGCCAACTGATAGACTCCTTGATGGCTGAGCTCACGTGAGCCATCTGTATGTAACAAAACTCACAAAAATCTAAAGGGGAAGGGATAGTACATAAACCTGCAGACATTGGGGAAGCGGTGGCTAAAGTTTTTAATTACTTTTTTTTTTTTTTTTTTTTGTGACGATGTTTCAAGCAGAAACATGTCACATAACAATAAGTTGCCCATTATATATATATATATATATATATATATATATATATATATATATATATATATATATATATGTTCAATAACCTAATTGTTATTTTTACTGTAATTAGTATGATGGTTGCAACTGAGTAATGTACTTTCTTTTAGGGGTGGAGGACCTCATAGGTCACCTTGCAATGTCACTTCATGAAATGGTGATATTTATGAAGTTATTACTGGTATTTCTATTGTCCATTATTTTTCAGAAGATACAAATAAACCAAGGCACAGAGTCTTGGATATTAGTTGGAATGATGATTATATTGTATCCCTGCTGATATTACTTGCTGGAATGATGATT
>NC_061829.1:29509670-29517170 GCF_019202785.1 Penaeus chinensis | reverse complement strand
ATGTATATGTATATGTATATGTATATGTATATGTATATGTATATGTATATGTATATGTATATGTATATGTATATGTATATGTATATGTATATGTATATGTATATGTATATGTATATGTATATGTATATGTATATGTATATGTATATGTATATGTATATGTATATGTATATGTATATGTATATGTATATGTATATGTATATGTATATGTATATGTATATGTATATGTATATGTATATGTATATGTATATGTATATGTATATGTATATGTATATGTATATGTATATGTATATGTATATGTATATGTATATGTATATGTATATGTATATGTATATGTATATGTATATGTATATGTATATGTATATGTATATGTATATGTATATGTATATGTATATGTATATGTATATGTATATGTATATGTATATGTATATGTATATGTATATGTATATGTATATGTATATGTATATGTATATGTATATGTATATGTATATGTATATGTATATGTATATGTATATGTATATGTATATGTATATGTATATGTATATGTATATGTATATGTATATGTATATGTATATGTATATGTATATGTATATGTATATGTATATGTATATGTATATGTATATGTATATGTATATGTATATGTATATGTATATGTATATGTATATGTATATGTATATGTATATGTATATGTATATGTATATGTATATGTATATGTATATGTATATGTATATGTATATGTATATGTATATGTATATGTATATGTATATGTATATGTATATGTATATGTATATGTATATGTATATGTATATGTATATGTATATGTATATGTATATGTATATGTATATGTATATGTATATGTATATGTATATGTATATGTATATGTATATGTATATGTATATGTATATGTATATGTATATGTATATGTATATGTATATGTATATGTATATGTATATGTATATGTATATGTATATGTATATGTATATGTATATGTATATGTATATGTATATGTATATGTATATGTATATGTATATGTATATGTATATGTATATGTATATGTATATGTATATGTATATGTATATGTATATGTATATGTATATGTATATGTATATGTATATGTATATGTATATGTATATGTATATGTATATGTATATGTATATGTATATGTATATGTATATGTATATGTATATGTATATGTATATGTATATGTATATGTATATGTATATGTATATGTATATGTATATGTATATGTATATGTATATGTATATGTATATGTATATGTATATGTATATGTATATGTATATGTATATGTATATGTATATGTATATGTATATGTATATGTATATGTATATGTATATGTATATGTATATGTATATGTATATGTATATGTATATGTATATGTATATGTATATGTATATGTATATGTATATGTATATGTATATGTATATGTATATGTATATGTATATGTATATGTATATGTATATGTATATGTATATGTATATGTATATGTATATGTATATGTATATGTATATGTATATGTATATGTATATGTATATGTATATGTATATGTATATGTATATGTATATGTATATGTATATGTATATGTATATGTATATGTATATGTATATGTATATGTATATGTATATGTATATGTATATGTATATGTATATGTATATGTATATGTATATATGTTTATATATGAAAAGAGAAAACACACTACCGTGTTGATACTATGTGTGTGTGTGTGTTTGTATATGTATATGTATATGTATATGTATATGTATATGTATATGTATATGTATATGTATATGTATATATGTTTATATATGAAAAGGGGAAAACCCATTTACCGTTTTTGGGATACTAGGTTTTGTGTGGTATTTTAATTTTTAAATATTATATATGTATGTATACTGTGTATATATATACTTATATATATGTATGTGTGTGTGTGCGTGACGCGTGCGTGCGCGTGTGTGTGTGCATAAATGCACAAACATGTATTATATAATTGTATATGAATGGTAAACAGATGGAAATTGAGAAATAGGTAGAAATCTTTATTTTCACACAAAGTTTTGCATATACTGCCATGTTTTATTTCTGATGTTAAATTTTGTGAATATTAGAACCATTTATAATTCACGTATCAGAATATAGGATAATAAGCAAATTAATTCAGTTACGCACTCGAATTTGTGCAACCTATAAGAAACTAATGGAATATGGCATTAACTTATGTAACGTGGCTGTGGACTGGGGAAATCCAGATTTTGCTCGCAACGAGAACCAGATTAGCAACACTGTTCTGTGCCATCCGTAGGACTCGCGTAGGAGCTCTTCTCGATGTTCGGAAGGCAGTGCCCTTACAAAGATCGAAATCATGACATTATCGTAGGTTGTGACATTACATGTGTGTACTACATCTTTGACAATACGCGATCTGAATATTTCCACGTTTCTAGCTTATTTTGACCCACTTAAGAAAAAATAACTTTCCCTTTCCCTTATTTATTCTGCTCTCTCCCGGTAAGTGACCATATGATAACATTCCCTTTAATTCGTGCTACTTTCATTTATCTAATAACCATGTGGTGACTCGACCACAGATGCTAAACAAATATCCACCCGAGTAAGGAAGGCGCACCTGTTCACTGGAAGGAGATTCCAAGTTTCGGACTCCTTGGAGTGAAAGCCAGACGCTCCTAGTCTCGGACTCCTATGGTGAAACGCGGTTCACAGGAGAGGCAGTGGAGCCGCGGAGCGTAGTGAACGAAACAGTTGCTACCTGTTGTCCATCGAGGCAGGGTCGTGCTGCCTTCGCTCGTAGTTCGTACTAGTGTGATTGTTATTACGTTGTCGAAAGAAAAAACAAAGAGAAACATCACACGCCTTTTAAAACATTCCCGGTGGCACATTGAATTACTAATTCTAACGACGTTTAATATACAGTTTATGACCTTTTACGATTCCATTGATAGTTTTATCATCTAAAGGAGTCAAATCTGTCAACATTTTAAGTCACAGACTACGAGGCTTCAGAGACGAGTGACCTCAAATCTATCGCCGCGGGTAGGCACTCCTTCGCTCCCCGACGTCCTCCCGCTCGATCGCTCGATAGAGGCGCAGCGTAAGAAGGAAAATGAACCTGAAACGACTGAACATGTTCAGTATGGAGAACAAGTTGGTCGGCTGGCTGAGACACGTCCTCACGGTCATCTCCGTTATAATTTTCGTAAGTACTGAACGGCAAAGTATGTTAATATATATTTGTTTATTTTATTCTTAGGAACTGACGATACAGCAGGCAAATTTATTTCTTTAGTATCAAAAATAAGAATTCAAATTGTTAGGTAGAAATTTTGTCGAGTGCGTTAACATACCCTTAGCTACCTACATTATACTATATTTGTATGAACTATATTTGTATATCTGCATATGATTGTACGTATATACTTATGTGATAATTAAGCATTTATATATATATATAGGAACATGTAGATGTATGTATATATCCATATATATAAATATATGCATATGTGTATAAATACCTACATATATATATGTATATATATATATATATATATATATATATATATATATACAAATGTATAGTACATGAATACATACATACATTTATTCTAACACATACATATATAAACATATATCCATAAATAGTACATACATAATGCATACATTGTACACAAATTACACATGTATACAAATATTACCCATATATGCTTATATACTTATATATACACACATACATATATATACATATATACACATACACACATATATATATATATATATAAATTAAAATGCATATATACATACATATATACAAAAAGACACGCATGTGTATATATATATATGTATATATATATTATACATATGCATATATACACATAAACATGTCAAAGTATATATACACACATATATACATATGTATGTGTGTGTGTGTGTGTGTGTGTGTGTGTGTGTGTGTGTGTGTGTGTGTGTGTGTGTGTGTGTGTGTGTGTGTGTGTACATGTATGCATATATAGAGATACATATGTATACTCATACATATATATATAATATATAGTATATATAATATATATACACATACACATACATATAAATATATATGCATATATATACATATACATATATATATATATTTATACATACATATATACATGTACATATATATACTTATATATACATACATACATGCATATATACATATGTACATAAACACAGCTACATATGTATATATGTATATATGCATATATATTATACATATAAATATTCATGCTTATATATACACATACATATACATATATATGTATGTATATATATTTATGTGTATATATATGTATATATACATACATATACATATATAAATATATATATATATACATTTATATATTATATATATACACATATATATACACACAGACAAATACATATATATGTATAATGTATATATGTATTTATGTATATGTATATTTATGCATATATACATATGCACACACACATGTATGCATACATACAAATGTATATGTGTGTGTTTGTATGTATACACATGTATATGTGTATATGTGTGTATATATGTATATATACACATTTATATATATGTATATATAAATATATATGTATATATATCAATATATATATGTATATGTATATATATAAATATATATATATAAATATATATATGTATATGTATATATATATAAATATATATATGTATATATATAAATATATATATGTATATGTATATATATAAATATATATATGTATATGTATATATATAAATATATATATATATGTATATGTATATATATAAATATATATATATGTATATGTATATATATAAATATATATATATATATATATATATATGTATATGTATATATAAATACACCCACCCACGCATACATACACATACACATACACACACACATACACACACACATACACACACACATACACAATATATATATTTATATATATATATGTATATATACACACACACACATATACACATACACATTCTTCAGGAAAAACTGGGGATGGCCGTGCTCGATGGGAAGAATATGACGAGGAGTTATAATTAAATCTGGAAAAGGTGCAGATCCTGAAGGTGTTTACATCGAAATGCTCAGCGCCTTAGAAGGGAAGGGTATTGGTCTCATCTAGAACTTCCTAAATTAAATCTATGAAATAGGCAAGTTACCTACAAAAATGCTGAAATCAGTGTTTATTGCCCCACTGAAGGTCCCAGGAACACGTGAGTGCTCACTACATTGCAACATCTAATGTCGTATATTCTTAAGTTGCTGAAAATCCTACAGAATAGCCCGGGCGAGGCTCAGCTTCGCTTATCTGACTTATCTGCCCCCATGTCAACAGAAAAGAAATTGCATGGTAATTTCGAAAGGCTCCACCGACTTATCCAGTGAAATAAGGAGAATAATAATTTCAGAAGGTCTCCCCCTTCAATTATTTAGGAGGTCTTGTCATCTCAGATGTTCAATGCATGAAGGAAATCAGGCGCAGAATCGGACTAGCAAAAGATGCATTCTCCAAACTCCGGAGCAGACCGCAAGCTCCCAATGCAAATAAAAATCACACTCGTTAAAACCTTTGTCTCGTCGACTCTCCTATATGGTTGCGAATCCTGAACACTGACGCCTGAGACTCGATGCAATATAGAGGCCGCGGAAATGTGGTTCTACCGCAGGATGTTGCGCACCCCTTACACCGACCGAGTGTCCAACGAGTCGGACAGGGACGCGAGCTTTTAGAATTGATCTGAGTGAGTACAACTCAAATTCCTCGGACATGCAGTCCGTAAAGGCACGATAGCAAACCTTAGCCTAAGCGATAAAACTAGCTTAGTGATGGCACAAAAAGACTGTGTGTGTGCGTTTGTTTGAGTATATATGTATATATACATGTTTATATATACATATATATGTGTATATATACATGTGTATATATACACATATGTATATATACATGTGTATATATACATATATATGTATATATACATGTGTATATATACATATATATGTATATATACATTTATATATACGAGGGGGCTTCAAAATGTCTGTGGAAAAAGTCCATAACTAAGAATCATATGGCAGGGTTTTGATTTTACTGCATCTTAACATTCTTGTACCAACGTGTTATAACGTGTTCAAACATGAACCTTTCAAGTCCGTCTGAGTAAAACTGTGGGCATGTGATCTGAACCGCATTAGAGCAGCTCTTTTTACATCTTCTATCAATTTTTTTTTTAAAGTTTGGAGACAATAAGAAGTCGGATGGGGCTAAATCGGGGCTGTAAGAGGGATGTCGGGCAATTTCACGTAGCATAACTCTTGTCTGCCGAGCACCGAGCACCGTGTGCAGGTGCATTGTCATCGTGGAAGAGAATGCGTTGATGCAGCTTTCCAGGGCGTTTTTCTGAGATTTTTCTACAGTTTTCTCAAAACGCATTCATAATAAATAGATGTACTAGTGTTCTTGCTCTCGAGGAAGTCAATCAACAAATTCCCCGAAGACAGTGGCCATGACCTTTCCTCTTGTACACTCAGATTTTGCTTTGACTGGTCCACTTCCACCCCTGGGAGGCTACTGTTTCGATTGAATTTTGTCCTCAGGATCGTACTGGCAGAGCCATGTTCCATTCCCAGTCACAATTCTCTGCAGAAAAGATTCAGAGTCCACATCTTATATGTTCAAAATTTCCATTGAAAGATCTTCCCTTCTTTGCTGCTGATCTGGGAGCAACAGCCTAGGGACCCATCGAGGGGAAAGCTTGCTTAGCCCCAAACTTTCCAACAGAATTAGAATTATGTGTGCAGAACTCACAGAGATGTTGAATGTGTCTGCTACTGATTCAGTGGTTAAACGTCTATTCTTTTCAATCATGTGAGCAGCATCAATGTTTTTCTCACAAACTGATGTTAATGGCCTGTCACTACAGGGCACATCTTCAATTTCGTTTCTTCAGCTTCTGAACCGACTTATCCATTTGTAGATTGTTGATTTCTTTGGGGCATTGTCACCATAAACTTGTTCCGAAGCGTCAATGATTTGCCTATACTCAACCGAGTTTCACCATGAATTTAATGTTTGTCTGGGCCTCGATTTTGGTGGATTCCATGTTGCTTGAATGGTGCCTGATTTCCAAATGGCGGCAATGTGTTATAACTGCATTCAAGGGTTCATGTTTGAACAAGTTATAATATTCAGTTACTGACTTTATCCACGAACATTTTAAAGCCCCCTCGTATGTATATATATATATATATATATATATATATATATATGTATACATATATTTGTTTGTATATATATGTATATATTTATATGTATGTGTATATATATATTTATATGTATGTGTATATATATTTATATGTATGTGTATATATGTTTGTGTATATATTTATATATGTGTGTATATATGTATGTGTATATATATATGTATGTGTTTATATATGTATG
>NC_061829.1:29502170-29507170 GCF_019202785.1 Penaeus chinensis | reverse complement strand
TTAGATATTTTGCTAGTCATGTTCACCACTTAACTGACATATTAAAGACAGCTTTGGTGACTCTCGGCACAGACCTTGCGGATTTACGGACAGCCGAACAATAATTTATTCCTATCGCCAAGCGGGTGTCAGTGCCAGTGAGGGAAGGGGACGCCATCCAGCAGCAGGCAACGCCATCTGGCCCCGTGATCAGCACATTTCTCCGGGATCATTGTCAAGGGGGAGAAAGGCTCCTACGAGCATGCAAATAACAACCTGAAAGTCAGTGTCCAGAGTCCTATAGTGACGATTGTTAGTGGTTCCAGGTAATGCTGTAGTACTTTGCATTAGCGGTTTTGTAGACGTAAGAGGCGCGTAAATGGGCTACATTGGTCTTCTGAATGGATGATACATTCCAGTGTTTTTTGTGAAGGGAGTTTATATCACTTTCGAGAATGCCACAGAGGTATGGGGACCATTCTGCGGTTTCAGAATTCTCCTCGAATTGCATAATTCCTTGTTGAACTCGCCATCCCTCAAACCCTGACCTAATATATTACACTATCCGTATTATTTTCGTCATTATAGAAGGTTTTTTTCACGCCGATCTTTTTCGCCGACTCACCAGAGCAGAGCTGCCGCAAACCTCTCACGAGAAAGACCTCGGCATGCTTTCCAGGATTCCGCGCGGGTGACCTGCGGCCGCACCTCCTCCGCCTCAGCGTCGTCGCTGCGAAGGCACGCTAACGAGGCTGTTAAGGCGATTATGTCCAGCCAATCATAACTTGCGGATCTCTCTAGACAGTTTCTCCAGTCAGATACGCAAGATAGAATATATACTTATCTTATTGTAATAGGAATTTCACAGAACCGTGTGAACGTATTATTTTTACCAATACATTTTGAGGACTAACAGTTATCTACAAGACATAAGGACTGTATTCTCCTCTCTCAAGTTGCTGTTGTTTGTGTATTTCTGTCGTAACGCCCTTCGAAGCAATGGCAAGACAAAGAGAGGAAGATGAATACAGAACGAGTTGGGCGTGGGGTGATAAAAGACTTAAATGCTGTCGGTGTAATGGCTCGCAGGAAACCGACGGGAGGAGTCGAGCATCGCCTTCCATCCAACATTCCAACAGTCACTTATGAAAAGGGCGAGAGAAATCGAAATGCGGCTCGAGTTACCTACGGGGGCTAATGAGGTAACGCATGGAAAGTAGAAAATAACATGTGCTGCCGAGGATGCTTAAGAGGGTCCCACACCCGCTGGCCACAAGTAGGCGTAGGTGTTATGTAGGCCTACTGGAGAAAAGCGCGCTAATGGGCGCATTTTAAAAAAAACAAAACAAACGCAGTATGATAGTAAGTGATTTACATATCCTGAAACAAATTATAACAACTAAGTAAAATGGCAAACTGACGTGCATATGCTTATAATACAACATTCATATATGATACACATACCTATGCACACACACACACACACACACACACACACACACACACACACACACACACACACACACACACACACACACACACACACACACACACACACACACACACACGTCTGTTTATATGTATATATGTATATATATACATATATACATATACTTACACATGAGCACAATTGTATGCATGTGTGTGGATGTCGGTAGGAGCAAGTTATTTTCTATGTAAGTACGGGTTGAGGAAATTGCATCGCATTTAGTGTCTACTAATTTTGATAACTCGCACCAAAGATGAAGCTATTGTCTCAGGCGAATTCATGTAATTCGTATAACAAATTCCCTTCGGACTCGACCAGCGTTCGTGCGCCAAGGCGGAGGGAAAGCGGCAGGAGGGCGCCTCCGGTGGTGCTAATAAACCGTTTCCGGATGGTGGCTCCTTCATTTGTACATTGTATTGGTACTAATCGGCGAAGTGAAAGAGGACCATCGATTGTGTAAAGGTACTTCTAGACAACGAAAAAGACTCACTTTCCTTCACTTTCATTGAATTCAAAAGACTGAATGTTTAATGGAAGAACAACAGACTTCCCCTTGGCAGGCGTTTGTTCTCCTTCAACGTGAGTTCTTTCTCAAAAGTTGCACCAAGAGTAGATTGTGTTGGGCGGCCGAG
The DNA here is from genome assembly GCF_019202785.1 of Penaeus chinensis. Taxonomy (NCBI): domain Eukaryota; kingdom Metazoa; phylum Arthropoda; class Malacostraca; order Decapoda; family Penaeidae; genus Penaeus; species Penaeus chinensis. The sequence continues at coordinate 29,505,070 of NC_061829.1, read as the reverse complement.
ACAGAGAATTAACCATTATCTTTCCCATTATTCTCTGCATGGTGAGTCGCCGCGAAACCAGCGGGTGTTTTTCTACACATTACACTTGCATTGTCTGAGTGAAAGTTGAGGTAGTAATTATCACACCGCCGGAAGCAAACCCTGGCTGGCTTCCGTACATGGCAAGTATACTGTCCATGAACGAATTTATCACACACACACACACACACACACACACACACACACACACACACACACACACACACACACACACACACACACACACACACACACACACACATGTACACGCATATATATTTATATATATCTATGTATATATGTATATATAATTATGTATATGTATATATATGTACATATATATATATATTTATATATATAAATGTGTATGCATGTGTGTCTTTATACATGTGTATCTATATACGCATGTATATGTATGTAATATATATATATATATATATATATATATATATATATATATATATATATATGTGTATGAATGCGTGTATATGTATAAATGTGTGTATATATGTATGAATGTGTATGTATATATGTATATATGTGTGTGTGTGTGTGTGTTTGTATTATATGTGTATATATAAATAATATATATAATATATTTATATGTATGTATTTGTGTGTGTGTGTATGTATGTATGTATGTATGTGTATGTCTATATATGTGTATACATATCTTTATCCATCTCTCTCTCTACACACACACACACACACACACACACACACACACACACACACACACACACACACACACACACACACAAAATATATATATATATTTATATATATACATACTGTATATATATATATATATATATATATATATATGTATATACTGTAAATATTGTCAGAAAACACACACACACACACACACACACACACACACACACACACACACACACACACACACACACACACACACACACACACACACACACACACACACACATGCGTCCATCTATCTATCTATCTATATGTGTGTGTGTGTGTGTGTGTGTGTGTGTGTGTGTGTGTGTGTGTGTGTGTGTATGTGTGTATGTGTGTGCGTGTGTGTGTGCGTGTGTGTGTGTGTGTGTGTGTGTGTTAAATATCTGGTTGAAAACCCATAATGCAAAACTAAATGTATGAAGAGACATTTTCCACCCGGATTCCATCTTCAGGTCTGAAAAGGAATTTATACCATACAAGAGTGTTGTATCATTCATATATGTATATATATATATAAACATGTATATATGTTTACATATATATAAACATATATATATGTATGTGTGTATATATTTAAGCATATACATATCCACATATATAGAGATACATACATACATACATACATACATACATACATACATACATACATACATACATACATACATACATACATACATACATACATACATACATACATGCATACATACATACATGCGTGCATACATACATGCGTGCATATACAGTATGTTTATGTGTGTATATATATATATACATATATATATATATATATATATATATATATATATATATGCGTGTGTGTGTACATATATGTGGACACACACGCGCGCGCATATATATATATATATATATATATATATATATATATATATGTATATATATATATATATATATATATATATATATATATGCGCGCTAGTGTGTGTGTCCACATATATGTACACATACACGCATATATATATATATATATATATATATATATATATATATATATATATATATATATATGCGCGTGTGTGTGTGTACATATATGTGGACACACACACGCGCGCGCATATATTTATATATATATATATTTATATATTTATATATATATATGTAGTGTGTGTGGATAGATGAATTAATAGACATATAGATGTACATTAATAGATATACATATATATCTTAAGAAATACTGCAACCCGGGAAACCGCAGATGAGCAGAACCGACAGGGCCTCCCTCGGCTGCCAGTGCCGCGCAGGGCACAGAAGAGCCGCACCTGTGTGAGCGGCGGGTGACGGCGGCGTCCCTTGCGGTCAGGAGCCGCTCTTATGTGACTGGGAATGAGTTGCGTGACACACATCAGTGGGTTAATGGGGTGGATTACATATGCCTGTAATAACAGATGTTATACTGCCAGCTATGTTTAATTTCCCTGTAAGGCTAATTGTGTTATTTATTTTTCATTTCTAGGAATGAAAAGAACAAAGTCGTGTAAACATTGATTATGACTTTCCAAACCGAGATGTGTTGCATCTCACGATAAGATCTGACTTTCCACTCTGTACAAACAATATGCGCAGCTCCTCTCGCAACATCTTGTGCGAGAGGAAGGTTGATGATCTTTCATTGCTGGTGGTCTTATAAGACGGTGTAGATGTCCGCCCCCGAACATCCGCTTGTCGAGTGACTGTCCACCGATTTCACTTTCCCCGATTACGGCCGTATCCCGTCGGGTGTGATTCCCTCGTGCTGGGCGCGTCTCCCGCTCTTACATCAATATCGAAAATCCGGTGCAGCCTGTGCAGCCTGAGAACTTTCATGACGATAATTTTCTGCTATAAGCCTAAAAAGCAAAAGCATTTAAGGGTGAACTTACCAGTTAGAGGCCGATAAAGAATCCAAGTTCAGTGATAAACAAACACATTTGAGAGGAAAAGGACGCGATATGACCGGGAAGATGAAGAATTAAGCCTAATGGCAAGATTTAAGGGAAATGGGCAGTAAAGGGGAAAACAAATTCTCAAATGGACTCCATACTGGATCCAGAGGTACTTCAAGTTCTCTCCAATTTCCCATGCTGACAAAACGTCAGTTGTCCTCTTGGTCCGTAATTCCCGATATGAACGAGTGCATAGGTGAAGGCACACACCGCATGTCGCGTGTAGGCTTATGGCCA
>NC_061829.1:29494670-29497170 GCF_019202785.1 Penaeus chinensis | reverse complement strand
TATGTGTAATGTTCAAGTAGTACGAATGGTTTCCTAAGCGCGCATGGCCTGCTTGGCCCACTTTGCTGAGTTTTTTTGTAAATGTTTTAAACAGTGGCGATTGGTCTGCTGGCCAAGTATTGGTTTTGCTTCAATTTACTCACTCGCATTATTTTCTGAAAAGTCAAATATGCGAACAACAAAATAGCCTTGTCTTCCTGTTCAGATTCATGATGTATTTATTAAATTTCTAATTCTCTGATATTCGTATTTAAGATGAATGGAAGGCAAGGCGAAGGATAGCAAATAGACAGTGCATTAGACAGGCTACGTGGCACTACAGGTGAAATCTCTTGTTGATGCTTAGAAATTGCCGTTTTTGTACACTTATATAAAAAGTGGAAACGCAGAGCCGAAGCCAAGGGACGGTAGTGTACGGTCGGTGTTCATTCTTATTTTGATGGAGCATTTCTACGTGTAAATTCTTCGATGACAGTATTCTTGAGTTAATGTGTCTTATTGGACTGTGAGCGTGACTATTCACTTTTGTGTCAACAAATGAATTTGCCTTATCCCTAAGAAAATTATCTTTATTCTTTTATGTACACATTGTGAGCCCGCGATAACACATCCTATCATTAATAATTTCATTTTAATATCAAACGTGCATAGGTAATCATTTATAGATATTATTTCACATTAGTTCATATACTTTGGTTTGTGAGCTCAAAGTACGGACCTTGAGATCAAAAATCCCAACGCTAATGTTGCAAATACCATTACCTAAAGCACTACCGATGAATGCAGAAAGCTGGCGTAGGGCCGCGTATCGCGCGCCGCAGCCGTACACAGCCAGGCAGCGAGTCCCCCCCCCCCCCCCCTCTTTGTCTACCCTCGCTACCCACTTCATTTTTCAGGATTTCACTATGGGTGTTGGACAGGCTCCGGCGCCATCTGCCAGGGAAAGTAGCAAGGAAAGTCTTGCGTTTACCATGCGGGGCCGCGACCGCAATGCGTGAATGGATAATTTAGATGTTCCTCGAACTGCCAGATGTCGGGCGGCGGCGGCGGCGATGGAGCCTCTTCCTTGTTCTTTGTCCTTTGTTTGCATCGGCGATTTACCGCTGGCTGCGCTGGCTGCCTTTGTCTCCCTTTGATGACTTTATTGTGAAAGTCCCTCGAAGGGAGGATAACAACAACATTTTTAAGATCATTACCTGGAGGTTCATTCACGCAAGTTTTTCTGATTATGGATACTTATTTGACATTGAGTTTTGATGTTTGTTATCAGTATATGTCTTTTATTTAGATTAATTTCTCGAAAGACAAACGCTTAAATTTTAAAACCATTTTTTAAATCTATTTTAGACTCTGATGCGTTGTACTTTCGTGCGCTCCCTGTAAGTTGCAATTGTCACTGTCATCTCGTCAACCAAACAACATGTCTGAGGTTTTGAAAGTGAAGACTTTGCTTAAACTTTTAGCGGTACATTTTAAAATGATTTTACGGATCAATGCACTCTCTTGGCTTGAAAGTGACATGTATTTTTTCTTCTTATCATTATTTTAATAGGAGTGTGGGAGTGTATTAGCAATACGATTTTGTTACAAGATTTATTGATTTTATTTCTGGTAGCGGTAGAAAATTAAAATGGAATGTCATTCACATGCTTAGAAAGTATATCAGGCACTTCAAGAGTTAAGCACTGGATATCATACTGTATGAACTGTTCATAATTGACAATCCTAAGAACCGTGTCGCATTTTTAAAAACGGAATTACTATCTCGCTACTATCAGAGCCAGAAACGAATATAATCCTTAATGAATAGTAATATACGGCGGTGGCATAGGCTTGTTGAACTGACAGTACCTTCGTGTTCTTGTAACCCTTGAAATATAGGAATACACTGTGTTCAAGTCTGTAGTGCATATGCCTTGAACATTTTTTTTCGCTAGGATCTTTGTTCTTTAATGTGGTTGTGAATATTTATTGTTTGACTAGCCTAGTCTTGAATAAAGGCGTGTACTTTGTATGTTTAGAGGACGTAATATGAAAATGATAATTTCGGTCCAAAAGCACATTAATCCGTAATTTTAGAGCAATGGAAGTTTCATCTAGACAAATAATCAGTCGCTCTGCCAATATGAGTATTTTTTTTTAGATTACTAAGTTAGTATGAAAAGCTCAAGAAGACAGTCATGGAGATCGAGGAACCTTGTATTATAAATTCGTTGTTATTTCAGGTTCGATAATGTGTGGCTCGCGATGCGTGAGCGGGCGCATGCTCCTTACCCAATTTCACGACCGACCAGACACACCGTGGTCTTACTTTCACTCTTTCCTGAGTAAACTACTACGATTTTTCCCAAATCATTTTCTGGACTGAGCGTTGATACGTTTGTTTTGTGTAAAAGGCAACATACTTTCAAGTCCCACTGTGATTTAGGTTTTTAAATTGCGTTTTTAATTTCAGATCGTCGGCTGCGTGATCCTGGGCTACATGGCGTGGGTCCTCGCC
>NC_061829.1:29477170-29484670 GCF_019202785.1 Penaeus chinensis | reverse complement strand
CTCGCTGCCTGGGCGGCGGCCTCGTCGGCGGCCTCGTCACGATACCCGTTTTAGCGTTGCCTAAAGTGGGCCCGAGCGCTGCATGCATTGCTGGACCTGCTCCTTTAGATTGTGTTTATTTTTCATATAATTCAGTTTAAGAACATTATTACTGGGGCTAATCACATACTGGAAGGGAACATTCAAAATATTTCCAAACTAGTTTGGCTGGACACTGGTGTATACGAATCAAGGGAAACGAAATCACTGAACCTAGTTGGTTAATTTTTCGATTATTTAACGGCTAGCTTTTGTTATTCTACCTTTGCCACTCCATCGTCAGTATGTATGTCAATTTTATAATTGTTTCAGGTGTGTTAAGTGATGATAAATATTTCACGAAAGAGAAAGCAAAGGATATAGCTATTGGGGTGTTTACGCCGACACCATTACGAGGGGTAAACGTTCCAATAAGCCGCATCTGTGTCAGTGTGAGTGTATTTGCTAACCCTTCTGTCCACTTCAGACCAAAGACCTGAAACGGTGATGCCTCCTTCGCAGTGGCGGATCTATAGGTGGTGAGGGGGAGCAGCTACCTCCTTGCCATAGGGCGTTTCCCTAACGTTTTAGTTCTTAAAACTGCAATTGTATAAGAGAAATCTCCAAATTGTTTTTTTGCCACAATTATAATCTTGTATAACCGGATCGGTTGGCTGGGAATTCGGTCGCAATGCAGTTCTTTCTGTCGTTCTCTTCGGATTTTTTTCTGTAGTAAAGTAGATGTGACAATGGCATTATATGATATGTATTTACCGTATCTAAATTTGCACCCTTTATTTGTCGTCGCGAATTCGTCCAGAAAACATAGAATATAAATTTCAAATTCACAAGTGTTATATTTGCTGGCCGTTTTCTGCTTTGCCTTTGAGTCCCTTGCCAGAATCCCCACGGTCGTCACGGTGGAATTCTCGGTTGCTTAAGATGACGTGAATAATCGTTCATATGACATGACATTCACTGCTTAACTGCCAATTATACCTTCGCCGTTGAGCTGCCATCACCCCTTTCCCTTTCAGAATGATATTTGATTTTTGAATGCTTCGCTACTCTTTTTGATGCTTCTTTTACTTTTAATACTTTTTACTTACGTTTACACCCTGATACCCAAAGACAAGTTGCAGAAACAATAATTAATTTAGTTTCATAAAAGCAGGGCTGGTGTCCTTGAAGATTCTCCCAAAAAGGACTGATATTCTGCTAAATGAGCAAAAATGGATGTTTTGATAAATGTGTAAATCGTGCGAAAGGAGCCTGTCAAGGGCTCAGAACAAAGCTTTAATTCGGTGCTCCTGTGGGCGGATCAGGGTCAGGTGCGCGCCATGCGGAGCGGCCTAACTCATCTGGGCGTCCGCGATGCCCCGAGGCGAGCCAAGTGTGTGCTGGCGTGCCCGCGAAGGGAAGCTGGACGATGGAGCTGGAACTCGTTCCCTTCAGACCTGAGGGCTGATTGCGTTGCGTCTTTAGCTCTGCTCCAACATCTTGGGCAAAATTGCTTGCACATGATTATATACTTTTTTTCATCTTTTAAGAATTTTTTCACCAAGCATGTTATCAAGAACTAAGGACTTTGTGTTAGATTTTAGGAACTTCTGCAAATGTGTATGATATTTATTGGAACACTAAGGGTTATTTTTGGTGATCTTTGCTTCCTCGTAATTTAAATTTGATATCACTTTTGGCGCAAACACACGCACACCAACGCGCGCGCGCACACACACACACACACACACACACACACACACACACACACACACACACACACACACACACACACACCTGTACATAAAATATATATTTATATGTAGTATATATATATGTATATAATATATATATGTGTGTGTGTGTGTGTGTGTGTGTGTGTACATAATATATATACATATATGTAGTATATATATGTGTGCGTGTGCGTGTGCGTGTGTACATGTATGTATGTGTATATGATGCCGAGAAGCACACGCACACACGCACACACACAAACACACACACACACACACACACACGCACGCACGCACGCACGCACGCACGCACGCACGCACGCACGCACGCACACACGCATGCGCGCGCACACACACACACACACACACCCACACACACACACACACACACACACACACACACACACACACACACACACACACACACACACATACACACACACAGACACACACACACATACACACATACACATACACATACACATACACATACACACAAAGCTCTCTCTCTATATATACATATATATATGTGTGTGTGTGTGTGTGTGTGTGTGTGTGTGTGTGTGTGTGTGTGTGTGTGTGTGTGTACATAATATATATACACATAAATGTAGTATATATGTGTGTGTGTGTGTGTGTGTGTGTGTGTGTGTGTGTGTGTGTGTGTGTACAATGTACACTGTACATGTATGTATGTGTATATGATGCCGAAATTTGGAAGTGGTGTTGCTCCCTCAGACGAGCATAGTATGTACACCGCCCCTTTTCCTCCCTCTTTCTGGCCGCGGTGTGGAGTCAGGGATCATGAGGACAAAATGAAAGGAGGAGAGGTGATCACTGCCATAAATCCCCACCCCTCTTGTCTCACATCTTCTGTGCCTTTCTGCTTCAACTTGTGTACGTAATGAGCTGCAATCATGTTCTTATTCTCTCTCCAGCCGATTTCAAGATCCAGATTTTATAATTTCCAGGTGTTAAACACTTGATTCGGGATATATTATTTTACACGTTATTGCGTGTCCGGGCAGCAGCAAGCGGCGCGACCCCGTCATTAGGCTTCCGTCGCGCGAACCGTCGTGCGTAACCGGCGGACGCATGTGGGTCTCCACTCCGCCATATGCCATGCACACCGCGCCGCTTGCTCGCCCTGCTGGTCTACATGCCTTAACAGGCGAGTTTTAGCAGTGCGGAATAACAGCCGTCGCCAGGGATGTGCACGGGCGCCGGAATCGAGGAGACGGTCGCGTGGAAGGAATTCACGTTTAATCTGCGATGACGCTCGCGCCTGACGACTCGCACTGTAAGGGGGGCTGAGCCTTTTCTCTGTCTGATTAGTCGGTTTGTTGATAATTAGTTATGTAGTCAGACCTCCCGATGAACAGATAGATAGAGAAGCAACAATGGGAAAGCTTGTGCTTGGAAATGAAAGAATGTCAGCAAGCATTAATTAGCAGAAAAACCCTTTTAGGCAATTTGTTATATATGTAAGAATTAGATACATCTAGATATGCATCTGAAAAGTTTTGAGGACGATGTCAGTGGATGATATCAACCTTTCGTCTTAAGCATTAATTTGCACGCTACAGTGCATTTTTATGCCTCACCTTCCTCAAGCAACTTTAAAGGCAGTTTGTTTACCGTGGCAGTTGTTTGTTGAACAAAAATGCCATGTGATTTATTTGTGTTTGTCAAGGTGTATGTGTGCGCCGTTAACTAATGGAGGAGGAGGAGGAGGAGGAAGACCCCTTTTGGTAAGGTGGTGCGTGTTTAATGGCGGAACCGCAATATTGCATGACCTGCGAGAGAGAAGTGCGGGTCAGCCGAAACGGGAGCCGCCGCGGCGCCGAGAGTGAAAGTGGCGGAGGTTTGCCGGTGCGCAGCCAGCCGACCGCCAGAGCACGTCACGGCGGCCGCAGTTTAATCTCGGTTTATTGTTTTTCAGACATTACACACCACTCGCTCCGATGACTGAAAGTTGTGCTTTAGAAAGTGCGATCGGTATTTCGTCGCTTGATACTTGTTTCGCAATCAATATGATCGGAGTTGTCAGCAGTGCCTTTCATAGTATGAAGAAACAGTTATAAAAGCAATTTCAAAGTGTAACGTTAAATATTTTTTTCAATTGATTTGTTTCTTATCTGAATCCATACCACATCCTGAGCATGCGATTGATAGTATTGCAGTGCACATTGAAGTTTAAGTAACCAACTACTATTTTAGCACTAACTAGTATTTCAGCATCTAACAGCGTCTTAGGGTCTCTCTCGCCAGGGCGAGTATTGGCGTACTTTTTACAATCTACCAAGGTCTATATGAGTACGGTCTATTTTCTTCACACACCGAGTACTGCCTGTCGCACGAGCGTGCACGCCATAGTCTGCACACGTATTTGTAAACAACAGAAATACATATATAATACATTTCGAAGACTATCATAGACTATAGATCCTCATTGTCGGTGAAAAATGTACAGGTTTCAGAATCGGTGAAGTCAGCCTTTGTTGTAATCTTAGTGATAATTAGAAAAGCTCTTTATACCTGTTATGGTCTTACTATGATTACTTATATTTTAATAAAATTTCAAAACGTTATTCCCGTATCTCTTGTGATGTTCGCACCAGGGATCTTAATTTAGCTCTTGTAGAAAATACAGATTAAATGGCTCGCGAGACATTTTCGTCAATTTGAAGAGAGTATACAATGTGCGTGTAGACTGTAGAAAGTACACGGGCATTTGGCCACGCATGATTGGCCCTTTAGTTAACCCGTGAAACGTGAAGTACAAGATGGTTTAAACGAAGGCGTTTCCAGAATAAGTGATCCCCTTTTATTTTTGCAGTACCTGATCGCGCTCGTCCTGGCCATCGCCACGGAGATCGGGGGCCTCATCGCACTCAGCATCCTCGACACCAAGGCAAGTACTTCGGCAAGGACCTGCACGAGCCATAGGGGAGGAACATAAAGAAAAATAAATTGGGAAGCGTGATATAAGAATGGCATCGACACACCTTTGTTGTTAAGGATGTTTGGATGAAGCTATATGCCAGAAGCAATATTTGATTAAGAAAGACTTATATTTGATTTACAGCTGGAAATGGTACTCCTGAACGGTTGGGCTGAGGTCAACCAGGGAACACGCAACATTGTCCAGAATAAAGTAAGTGTTTCTTATGAATATTAAGCGACTTTATTCGACATAGTTTCTTAACTGCTCGAGTAAAAAAAAAACTAGATAAATAAACAGTGTTAAGTTAAACACGCGATATTCACTAAGAACCATCACCATGTAAAAAAGTAATTTATAATCCTGCAACAATAGTATACAGTATTGCTATTAAGAATTATATTGGAAATATTGCATGTACATTACTGTATATACAGGGTTAATGTGAATGCATATTTTGATTTTGAGATATTTTTATCGTGCATCTTTTTGCAGAGAAGTGTAGTATTTACTATTATTTTCAGTTCAACTGCTGCGGATTTTATGGGCCTAAGGAGTTTGCCTACACTAACTACCCTCTCAGCAATTCATGTTACGATGGTGCATCGGAGACAGATGTCGATGCCTTCACCAATGCCCAGCAGCTCAAGCAGGTGACTTATTGTTTTCCTCAGCTTCATTGTTTCTAGCAAGTGCCTCATATCACATGGCAACATTCATAATCAAAGTATGTGAGAAAATCAAAGGATTCATGGACAGCGACGTCATGAAATGCATGTCCTTATCTGTGTAAGAGGTGTCTTCATTAGCTGGGTTTCCACAGACTGGATGTGGCGCCCCACTCAAATACTGGCTGGACGATAACAAAGCTGTCTGGTGCTCTATCCTGTCGGGTCTCGGCGGCCTCCAGCTGATGTGCGTGATTCTCTGCATCCACATCATCCACAAGCTCAAGGACAAGTCGGGCTACAAGAGGACCTCCTCCAAGCGGCGTCTCCACGACGAGAAGTCGGCGTACTCACTGTGAGCCGTCGACCACCATGAACTCATATGGTGAACTCGGATGTTTGTTCCATCTCCCAACTTTTCCTGGTTGTAAAACTCCGCGGGAAGAAAGGCTGTAACTATCACTTTCGACCTTCATTTAATTATTCTTCACCCGGCTCTTTCTGTATTTTAATATTCTAAATTCACATTTGCATATATCTATCTATTTTGGGGAATTATAACGAGTTTATATCTTTTTATTTATTCAAATACAAAATTATTTTTATTTAAAATGTATTTGTTCAAAACTTAAACGTTGTGAACGTTTCCTTGTTCATAAAAACTATAAAGCAAAATCGATGACCCTGACACGTCTTGAGATATACATTTAGTAGTACAGGACTTAAACAATCATATTTAGCAATGCCAAGGAATTAAGCCATGAAAATGTGCCATCAATTATAGTAGTGCTTTCTGTGTTCAGGTAAGTCTGTGTGATTTATCAGAAAGTGTTGAGGCAGACGAGTGGTAGTACCAATAGAATAAACTTTCTAGCTCACCATATGGTTCATGTAATAGTAGTGGTCGACGGGAACAAATTAATTTTGTTTTATGTAATACTGAAACTCCAGCTCGAGTTTTCTTCTACTTCAGCAGTTCTTAGGCCGGCGCGAGCTCTGCCCGAAGGCTGTGCTCCTTCAGGACAAAGCCTGCGGGCAATACGCGTGATACTAGTGTGTGTAAGAGCCGAGATGCTCTGCGCACTAAATCTGAGACAGATTGTCCACGTGGCAATAAATGTGCGGTACAGTTATAGATTGGTGAATTCGCTCAACATCGGGCACGGGCATTTCGAATGTCTGCCCGCTAAAGATGCTCGATGAAGGGCAAAATCCCCTTGCCCGCCAGGCAGTGCTTGGTCGTGTGTAAGCAGCATTAGTCAAGCAAATTACTTTGCAAATCTCCTTTTTATAATAGTCTAGTATAGCTATATACCTCTTTCTGGCAGATGAAAAGGAATTAGAAAAACTCCGTTTGATAGATTTTTATTCCTATAAAAAATATGGCTTTATTAATTTCGAGAGGAAGGTATTCTATAATTTTGTATTGAACCCTAATCGGCCGATAAATACATTGTTACGAACTTGAAAAAATTCTATCAGTATTTTACGATGCTCCGTATGATGGAAATATTTTAAGTGGTTATCGTCATCAAGAGTTTCGCTAGATTGTTTCGGAACTTTTGATCCTGATAAGGTTAAATACGTTACCTGTTATTGTTGATTATTTTGTTGAAATGGCTTGTGTGGTACTGGAGCTCATGAGTGTACTGTGTAACTATGTCTGATCTTCTAGAGCATCATAGTACGCTCATGTTTATCCTAATGCTGTATCATTTTAATTTTCGTATGTCGCCCATGTCCCTCAGAGAAAACAGAAAGATTTTATTATTTTTATAACGGCTTTTAGGATGTGCAACCAACATTGCTATACGTACACTGCATGTCTCAGTGTCTGGAAGCCCACAGACAGATTAGACTTAAAATGAGAAATATGATGTTTGTCCCTCGCTGCTTATGTGTCCGCTTTCCCTCTTCAATGTACGTGCGGTTTGTTTAGCACTACTTCTGCATCTGCGTTTAGTGGAGCCTTGTTTGTTTGTTGTTTGTTGTATTCTTTCCTCAGCCTCTTTGTTTTATGACTATTTTGACCGTAAATAGACATTTGACTTGCTTGTATATATGTACATCACCTTTTCCCGCTTTTATAAATGTAGATAAATTCAGTTGTGTTTTAGACATGAAATCAGTGATT
>NC_061829.1:29449670-29452170 GCF_019202785.1 Penaeus chinensis | reverse complement strand
TAATAATAATAATAATGATGATGAAAATCATCATCATCATCATCATAGCAATGATGATAATAGTAATAGTAATAATGATAACAAGACCATTGACGATGGTGATTATAATGATAATGATATTAACGCTAATACTGATAATAGAAATAATAAAAATCACGGTAATAATATTAATGATTTTAATCATGAAAATAATAAAAAGGACGCGAAAAACAATAACAACAATAGTGATATCAATGATAACAATAATACTAAATTTTACGATGATAATAAAATTAACAATAATACTAATGATAACAATAATAATAATAATTATTATAGTTATAATAAAAAAGTGATAACAATGATAATAATGATAACAATAATAATAATAATTATTATTATAATTATAATAATACCAATAATAATTACAATGATAATAATAATAACAATAATAATAACAAATATAATAAAACTAATAATATAATAATAGATATAAGAATAAAAAGAACAAGAATAAGAATAATGATCATAACAATATAGAAAAATAGTGATAATAATTTTAAAAGAAACAAAATGATAATGACAAGACAAAAAGAATAATGATAATAACAAGACAAAAAGAATAATGATAATGACAAGACAAAAAGAATAATGATAATGACAATAAAGGAAGAATGATGAAAACTACTGTTATTACAGTGATAACGATATGAACGCGACCTTTGCCACAGCTGTCTCCAGGTCACCCACCCAGACGGTGTGACACTTTATCCCCGTAACATATTATGAGTGAAGTATATAACTATTGTTCACAAGACAGAAACATAATCCGTGTGGCAGGCATTCTATCGAGATGACCTGCCTGTCGAGGATTACTGAATGGTTATTGTTGATTCGGAGGAGAGTCTAAACAGAAGAGAGTATCGAAAGAAAACGGAACAGATAAGGAAAGACGTACAGCTGTTTACGATGAGAGATTAATGGGACATTTACTAGGGATTGTAGGTAAGGATAGGAGTTACAATTTCAGAGACCAATGACGTTGTAAAATATGGTATAGGATACTGGGTGTCTTTCACCCTCACCCCTACCTCCGTCCATCAGAAAATCCTGCGCTGGAAAAAAACAACAAAAAATAACGGCAAAACTTTCACACTGCTGTTATTGCAAAACTCCAAGCCATTTTCAGCCATTATTTGTACCCTCCCACCCAACCCCCGACAGTCCAGGGTATGATTTTATCCGTACATGGGTGTAGGGAGGGAGGGATGTAAGCAGTGATCTTGATAAAATCAAGATTGATGAAAATATTGATCCATGAAATAATCTGTAAAAGTTTATAGTTAGCTGATCGCCTATATCTAAAGTAATCATTGTGATGGATCTAACAAGTTGCAAGTCCATTGCATGGACAGAGCATTAGGATGGGAAGATGTTGCTAGCTTGAATATTTGTCGTTTTTATTATTATTATTATTATCATAGATATTATTATTATTATCATTATTATTATCATAATAAGCCCTATAAAGAGCCACACTGGAAAAAATAAGAGTTATACTACCAAAGGTGTCAGTGCAGGTCAAAGCACAGCAAAGAAAGCTAGAGAAAATGAAAGGATCAGCAGTTTTTTCCTTAGTTAGCTGAATTCTTAGACTTATCAAGAGTCTGAGAAGTTACAACCTCTGCAGGCAATCTGTACCAAAGCCTACTAATAGCACTAAAATCTAAAAAAACTGAAATGTGGTTACGTCATTATGTATGTATAAGTATATGTAAATATTTATGGTAAATTCAGTATGATTTTCTTACCCTACCCATAGCCTTTGATATCAAATCAACTCTCCAATCGCGCAGAATGTGACATGCTTCTGTTGAAAATGCTGATATCGTGAGTCACGTAAGGTGCAGACACATGTGAAAGTGTCTGGAACTACCTTTTTATTATCGTAACACAATAGGCGGAACATGTGCACATAAAATTTATACTCAAAATCAGATGTTTTGAAAACGTTACACAGTGAACGATCCATAAACCACAATTGCTTTTTCCTCAAGTGGGGATCATGGTACACGATCTCTGGCGAGGAACTACTACGTTATTATACTATACTATGATATAAGGTCTATACATATTGAGGCGCTGAGAAAGGAAGAGGCAAACCCGACACCTTAACAAAAATACGATTTTGGTACACCCGGTTTCTATGAAAGCTGCTTTATCTTGTGGTAAGAAATGGTGGTGTTAGTGCACCTATCAATGGCTGGGAGTTAAAGCTATGGATATGGTGTAAAAGTCGTGGCCCAGGCGAAACGCAACCTTTAAACCCATTTATCTCAAAATTTGATTTTGGCGAGTTCACCCCTCCCATTATCAACACCTCAGTATGTTTAACTTTACTGTCTTGCAAGACACAAGTACATATCCTTAAAAAAACAGCCTCGAGAGTGTATCGGGTATGGCATACTACTCCGTTTCTGATCTCTGTCTCAGAAAATAAAGGAATTAAGAACTGCCATAC
>NC_061829.1:29417170-29427170 GCF_019202785.1 Penaeus chinensis | reverse complement strand
CACTGCTATTATTTTATTGTATTTGATGTTATTAATCTTCTAATAACAATTTGATAATCATAATATCAATAAGAATGATAACAATGTCAATAGTAGTAGTATTTGAAAGAATAACGCATTTTCCCGCCAATTCAAGGAATTGGGAAATCATGGTCAGTCACTTGGGCCAACTGATAGACTCGTTGCTGCTGAGTACACGTGGAGCAATCTGTATGTAGCAAAACTTGCTAAAATCTAAAGGGGTCAGTAAATAAACCCACTGACATTGGGTTAATGGGGCCTACTTTAGAATATTATTATTTTTTGATAGTGATGGAATTCATTTTCATGGCAAAATGTACAAAGAAAGACTATAAAAGTATTGAAGTTTTATTACATGTCACTTGACTCTGGAGGGCATTCATATTTACATAAGGTGTTTGGAGACCTCATTAACCATCTTGTCTTTATTTGTTTTTCTTATTATCTCCTTGGTTGTCTTGGCCCACATTCTGCATTTTAGATGTTATCTAATAAAAATTAAAAATAAACAAGAGACATTTGGTCGAGCCTCACCCTGCTGGTTAAGAGATTTGTTTATCAGACGCAAACTAGAGTATTATTCATATCTCAGCTGTATATATCTCGAAAGGTTCATAAATTGTTATCAGACTGCTGTCTGATAACAATTTGAATGATTTTTGGCATACTGGCTCCTCATGAAATGTCATATATGACGTTCACATCCAGGTTCTATTGCCTATATGACACTTGCATATCTTGAGGGTGTAAAACCTGTGCAAGTAGAATTTGCCTTTGCTTTTATTGGCATCTGCATTCTGTACTCAGAATGCACTGTTTCCCATGTTTCTGTTGTATACACATATGTCAGTTAGCTTGACTTGTTGTTTTGCATAAAGAAAGGTTATGTCTATACAGATTGTCATTAATGTTATTTTATTTTTTTGGCAGGGTACACCCAGATGCCTACAGTTCCTCAGTTTATTCATTCATCAACATGTGCCTCTCGCCAGATTTCATAAGTAGTAAGATCACTGCTGATGCATCAGAGGATGCTGATAAACAGAAGAGTGATTAGAGAGTAGTCATTACAAGGGTTTTACAGGTCCAGAACAGACACATTACTTAACCCATTGCGGTTAGGGATACCATGATCACTTGATTGTCTTTACACATAGATGACTCAACAAGTAATTACTAATAACTAGTACTACCTATCTCACCTATTTATCCTTTTCCTGGATTTTTGGAAATAATTTATTTTATCTTGTATTGCTGTTAGTAATGTTAATAACATTATAATTATTATAATATCTATTATAATAATGACAGCATCAATATTAATAACATTAATAAAAAATACATTTTGCCTAAAACTCCGGGAAAAGTAAAATCAAGTGAAGTCATGAGACTGACTAATTGACTACTTGATGGCCAAGCACTTGTGGAGCCACCAATGTGTAGAGACATTTCACAAAACAATACTACAATAAACATTGCCTTTTCCTTGCGGCACTGGATTAATGTACGTTGTACATAATGGCTTTGTGAAGAAGATTTAACTATTGTGTTGAACTAGGGGTCGCAGTGCTTATGTAAAATATGTGATGATACAAAAGTGTTTTATCATCAAAACTTTGGCCATCTGCTCACTAAATTCCATTTTTAACATGTTCAGGTAAGTTCAGATAGAGGTAAATCTTAAATTGCAAATATATTTGGACAAGGTAGGCTATACCAATAGTTCTAAAATTAGGTGCTGTGGGCATGGTCCAAAATTAAATCAAATTTATGGATGCAGTAATTTATTGTCTCTCTTCTGGTGAGCAAGTAACATTTGGGAATGAAACTTTTGTTTATTTTGTTTCTATCAACAGCAATTTGTGGGGTAGAAGAAAATACACTACTTTACCTGTAAATTCATTTAGGATGGAGTGATAGGGTAATGAAAAGGGTTCTGTAGGAAGGACTCTGTAAGCTTAAGGGCCACTGAAAAAAGTTTGGGAACCAACCTTCTACATATATTTTTAACCCAATGCCGACGGGCATGACGTGTACGTACGTGCTATACTGACTGTGAGTACTTGTTTGATTGTTTTAACACTTGTACTAAGTCACCAATGAGCCAGTTATGAGTACTGCCTGTCTCGCCCGTTTACCCTTTCCTTTGATTTATGAAATGTTTTACGTTATCTTATTTTGTTGTTACTAATCTATATAACATTATATTAATTACAATGTTTATAATAAAGATAACACCATTGATATTCATAGCACTAGTAAAAATTATGTTTTTCCCGCCAATTCAAATCACGTCAAGTCACAAAGTCTACTAATTGACTCCTTTGTGGCTAAGCACTGGCAGAGCCATCTGTGTGCAGAGACTTTTCACAAAAATATAGAAAATGAGCACAGCATTTTCCCAATTTTTTATTAATTTTTCCCGGCGGCATTGGGTTAAGAGTCATCTAGTGAGAATATTTTAAATTTTTTGATAGAATCTGATTTTAAAAATGTGTAATAAATTATTATATCATGAAATACTTACTGAATACTAGGGTGACCTTGAACATTTTTAAAAGTCTGTTAAAGTAGATAGCTCTAAGAACCATCTTATTCCTTGCTGCTTGAAAATCCTGATGTTTTGGGTTTTGCTAAAGCACATTTTGGCATTTCAAATGCTTGCTTTTATGCACTAGAAAATAAATATTTCTTTGTCAGATATCAGATACATAGAGCACAAAGTTACAAAAGTTATCATATTTACCTCTTGCTTATGAAAATGAGACGAATTATCATAAATATGTAAATATAACACATATAAAGCAATAGAAACATACTTGTATAATATGAAACTACAGAAAATGTATTTAGATGTATTGGTATGTATTTGTATGTATAGATAATAAACAAAATAAATATATCAAGAGGTAACTGTGATACTTAACCCAATGCCAATGGGCATGATGTGTACGTATGTGCTGTGCCCACTGTGAGTACTTGTTTGATTGTTTTTACACATAGATGGCTACACTTGTACTAAGTCACCAATGAGCCAGTTACAAGTACTGCCTGTCACGTCCGTTTACCCTTTTCTTTGATTTATGAAAATATTTTACGTTATCTTATTTTGCTGTTACTAATGTTTATAACATTATAGTAATTATAATGTTTATAATAGAAATAACACCATCGATATTCATAACACTAGTAAAAAATATGTTTTTCCTGCCAATTCAAATCACGTAAGGTCACAAGTTTTACTAATTGACTCCTTTGTGGCTAAGCACTAGCAGAGCCATCTGTGTGCAGAGACATTTCACAGGAATATAGAAAATGAGCCCAGCATTTTCCCCATTTTTTTTCATTTTCCCTGGCGGCATTGGGTTAACCAATTGCATCTGAGTGGGTTGTGGCTCGTGCATGGATTGAAATCAGGGCATTTGGCTTACTTGAGTGGCCACTCTCCTTGGTGCATGGGCTGTAGGCCTGGCCCACATGAATACTCATGTGTGGTAACAACACTCCATGGATTCTTTTTGTAGAGCTAAACCCTCTTTCTGCAGATGCGTTTGCTATCTTGCCATTTGCCATTTGTTATGCTATATCAAGATGGTTTTCAGTGAGCAGTCTCCATATCTTTCCAGGTACATGTAACTTTGTTCTTTGTTTGATGAAAAAGAAAAAGAAATATAATTTATGCAATATCAAAGCAGCAATAGACTGTTTTTTTTTATCATACTTCATAGTATCTGTCTGTGCAATACAAATAACATCTTTCTGTAGAAGGATAAACAAGGACCTGGGTGACAGAAATGTGTTGTCACAAAAAATTTGACTGAAGGCGGGGATGACAAGAATGACTTAGCAGAAGTGCACAAAACTCTAGGGCATTTAGGAAGGGGCTCTTGCAATACTGAATGATTTGCATGAATGTATCATCCATAAGCCATGGCTGTAAGAGTGCTGGCTACAGGGAGGATACTATTTCCATGATCAGGATCCTATACCTGCTTGCAGTGACTAATGGTATAAGGTGAGTTACAGAAAATTGAATAATATGAAGATATTAAAAATCACAAAAAAAATATTTAAAAATTGTTATTGCACAGAGTTGTAGACTACCTAGAAAGAGGATATGTAGTCTATGCAAGGAGAACAGTCTCTTACCATCTTGATACAGCATATCAATTGACAAATATAGACCCTGGATATGACAATAAGCAAAAAAGAGATAATGATATTGCAAAGGGGAGGCAAGGAGTCGTGACACTGCAGATGAGTGTTTGTGCAGTTTGGGGTCTCTCCAATCAAGTATGTGAAATGCCTGGATTTTTAGCCATGGGTGTGCAGTAAGGCACCTGGATCCGACGGGTTAATAAAATACCAGAATGTCCTACATGTTGACATAGGTGATGAGATTTGCCATCTGCAACGTGCACAAAAAATTCAGTTGTTCATTTAGGGAGCAGTAAAACAGCAACTGTTCTCTGATGTCACCCTTAAATGAGAGAATACGATGGATTAGGTTAAGGTGGGCAGGAATGTAGTAAAAAAAAAATAACATTAAGGTTGATATGACAGCACAGATTATCAATTTTATCTTCTTGAAGGAAGAACTGTCTCATTGAACCAATCAAACCAGAAGTTAAAGATATATTGATACTATTCATAACTTGCTGTGTATATTTGTATCCTCTCTGGAAAATTGTCCGAGGATCCCTTTACAGAGCGAGATATGTGAGGGGGAACTAAGATGAAAATTCTCACCTAGTGCAGCACTGAGTGGGAACTACTGTGTTGGTCTTTCACCCTGGCTACAGAACAAAAACTATAATTACTAGGAAGCTTAGTACTTGATTGTCTAAATGGTGATTATTATATTATGTTAGGTATAATTATACTGTAAAAATAAAAAATATATGTTGCAACTAACAATGGTACCTTACTAAAATTTTAAAGATTATCCCAAAAAACATTCAATTGGTCAATTAATGCAAAGCCCCACCCACTCCAACACTGAAGACACGGAGCTCATTTTGGAAATTATACCCTCCTAGGGAAAGTGAGAGCCAGAGAACAATGATGGAATACCAGCCACAAATATCGTGATGATAGAAAGTTAGAAATAACAATAATGGATGAATTCAATAGGAAACTTTGCTTTGCACAGGTTATAATTGTATGGCTGGCAAGTTGGTGTTATGATTGACAATTAACAATACTTTACTCAATTTAATTATAGTATTTGTTTCCTCCTAAATTTAATTTTCATCAGTCCATTATTATGCTTCTCATATATCACTGATTATGCTAATAGTGGTATATGTTACCAGAAATTTTTTTGGTCAGATTTTCTATTTCTGTTGAAATATGGGATATCGTGGTAGTTGGGACAGATCATCGTCTTTTTTTAAACCTTTCAGTCAATATGTGAGGATATTCATAGAATCCACAACTATCTTTAATGCATAGTTCATCCAGGAGATTATTGTAGACACTGTGGTCTTTTCTGGGATGATGTTTCTCTATGGGGGACACTATTTATAGTGTGACCCGTCCCGCCCTGTACCTGACAGACATTGAGGATCCCCGGCCATATACGTCTAGTGTGACTATTGCTTTACAAGGGTTATTAATATAATTAGTTTTGTGAATGTTTACAACATTTCCAAGTGCAGCTCCTTCAAAACTTTTATCTAGATTTTTGAGACATTCTTTTAAGACTTAATATTAGTAAATGAGGCTATTTGTGGAATTAAGTGCAAGACCACCTAGATGACTATTGAATATTTTAATTTAATTAATGCTTAATTAATTATGATCATGTGAATACATGAAGGCAATCTGCATGCTGTCTAAAGTCAACCCCTGAAAAAAAATGGTGTACTGCACTTGCTAGTGATGCAAGATGGTTTCATGCTTGATTACGTTTGTTTCTCTAATATGTCATACATTTTTTCAAGAGCCCTTACAAAGTCTCCTGGCCAGAAGTTTTGGAGAATTATTAAAACTTTTTTACATACAACTTCATTTTTTGCTAGCACTGTAAGTATTAGAGGTTGTACAGGCTTACACAAAAACCTTATTCTTCATTATGTTCTCACTTTTTTCATTGCGCATACAATATTCTGAGATTTCACACATTTACAATGTGTGATGGAAGTCGCCCCAGTTTATCGTAATACTTTTAATTGACTTTTGAATGTAATGTGGAAGCTCATGTTAATTGTTTTGCAGGACATCCTGAAATAGTAGAGAAAGCAATTTAGGTTTTAAATGAAGTAATGGAATTGCAGAGATTGTCACATAAACTTCTTCACTATATGGAATATTGGCAGAGAAGCTACACCCTTCTTTCATAGCTAAGGAGCTGATTAGTTCATATACAATGTTCTTATTGCTATCTATTTGTTCACACTGGTTATATTCACTACTTACAGTCAAAACCTGATTTTCATATTATAAGTGTTAAAATTGGGAGCATAAACCTTTAACAGAATTTCAGACATAAGGAAATGTTTAACCTACTCAAACTGTAGTCTATGGCTTTTGGTATCATTTGTGTCTGTCTTTTAGAGCATATGAAAGGCTGGATTTCCTTTTACTGTAGCATTTATTTAAATAAAACAGCTATAGTTTGCTCCAAGAAGCCTGGAAAATGCTTAATAAATGCAGAAAATTCTTACTGGGGTAAGCTACCCCACACCTCCCACCACACCCTCTAATTCTAGTGTTTGGCATCCCCTGCTCCTCCCCCTCCCATTTGGAGCACCCTGATTCTGGCAACTAATAAGCTTCATTCAGAAATGACTTTGATCATTTATGATACATGATGAACATTATAAATTTCCTTTTTAATCCCATAATGAGGGACAAAATTCTCAATAAAGCTAGGGAGGACACGTCCATGTCAGTGTGCTCTGCTCTGTACCTAGGTGATTGTCTGGCTTGTGGTCAGGTGTCCAAAACCTCATTCCGATGGTCAGGACATGGACTTGATGAGGTATGATGAAGAGTGACCTAACAATGCCTAATAATGATTAAATTTTTAATGTTTGTGTTTTGTAACTTTGTTGCATGAAGAGCTACTCTGATTATAAACTGGAAATACTCTCAAAGTGCATAAATAGAAAGTGACCCAAAAATTGTACACCTTAGTCATACTTTTAACTGAAGTGTTTCAGTTTCATCTCCTGCACTGTAGAGTTATTGATTGTATTTATAATCTTTTCTACATGTCTCACAGTGAACTCTATCGCCAAAGTAATCATATGGTGACTAACTACAGTTATTATTTTGATGTTGAACATACATATTTGACTTTTTTTTTTTTAACCTTGATTGCATATCAAAGATTTGCTTGCTATCCAGGAAATGTTTATACATTATTAATGAATCCTGTCCTACTTTTGTACTTATAAAGCTTTTGATAATATTTAAATATTGGGAAATTAGATGTACATCAAAAATTGTGAGGTGAAATTCGCATTCATACCTTGTATATATTAATGCAATGTTTTTCAGTCAAAATTTAACCCATTCGCCCTGGATTTATGTTCTGTCCCCTGTAGTTTTTGGTGAATTTTGTTACATACAGATGGCTCCACATGTGCTAATCCCTTGCCCGTTGTTGTCGTGGGGGGGCTTAGGAGGCGGAGACTGGGACCCAATGCTGGGGAACTCCTCAATCTTGGGACTCAGCCCTCGACTCAACAAATTTTGCATGGTCTTTTTTTCCCCCTCCTACTTTCTCCTTTCTGTCCCTTCACCAACCCCTTCTACTATCCACTTCCTAAGGTGTGAGAGCCGTGCTGAAAGGATGAAAGGCTGACTTTGTGCCAGTCCTGAACGGCCTGAGGGAGCCATGGGCACGGTATTCCCCTGCTTCAGTTGTCTAGCCCTTACCCCTCAAGTGCCCCTGAGGGGTGGACCATTTCTCTCCCCAACATACTCCAGGCTTATCATGGCCAACAATGAATAACCATTAACCATTAACCATACCATTATTAGAGGCAATGAGGCTTGCCTCTTCATCAAATAGGTCGACCAATTCAAATTCGCCTGATTCCCTGACCTCAGGCTCTCCTTTGACCACGGCTCTGAACACTACAACTAATACCCCATCCTCAATGCCGACTAGTACAGTATCCATCCTAATCAAAACCCCAGGAGACATTTCTACTCCCAACATGCTCAACTTCAACAACTATACCCCCACAACCTTCTTCATCAACTACCCCATCCTCCCTTATTACTACCTTACAACCTTATTGTCCACCTCCCCATAACACTACCTCCCTCAACACTACTCCCTCTTCCACATGCCCCTGTCCTTCTACTACCCCCATCTCTACAAAATTCTTAAATAATCTAGTTAGCCCAGCCAAATGGGACCGATTTTTCGTGATCCCTCCCACAACTTCTCACACTTTCTGCTTTGACAACCTGTTTTCATTCCTCAAATGCATATACATCCTTCACTTGATCTAACCCCTATACATTACCTTACCCAACCTTAACCCATTTACTCGTCAATTCCTTTGCCCAACTTTGACAACTAATCACTAACTCAACCACCCTTCACTACCATTTACTATAGTGCTACATGACCTTAGATGTCCAGCACATTTATTTTGCTTTTAACCATTAACCATCCACATGTGCTCAGCTGGCAAGGCCCTGTCAGTAGGCCCTAGTTACAGATCCTGAATTTCTCATTCCTTGAATTGGCGGGAAAATGTGTTTTTCTTATTATACCATTGCTATCGATACTGTTACTATTGTTATTGATGTTATGATTATTAATTTGTCATTAAAATATTTTAGACAATAAAATTATACAAAACACCCTTGCCTAAAATTAAGAAAAAGGGTAAACAGGTGAGATAGGTAGTTCTGATAACTGACTATTTAGTGATTAAGAACTTGTAGAGCCATCTATGTGTAAATACAATAAATAAACATGTATTACAGTGGGCATGGCATGTGTTCTTGCCACATGGGGTGAATGGGTTAATTAAGGTATTCAACTAGGAGACTTCTTGTTTGGCAGTTCTGTATAGGGTTAAACTAACTGTGAAAAAGGAGAATGGTAGTTTCTGGAAACCTGCAATTCAGTCACTGTTATAGCTAAATGATAAGACCATCAGTTTTCCTGCTTGTAAGAGTAAGAGCTTGCCTACCAAGTATGACCTGGTAGACTTTAAATTTTCCTTGTAAATGGTTCACTGAATGGTCATTGGTCCAGAGAACAGGTACTGTGCACTATGATGTTTTCGTTTTGTTTTGTACACATGGATAGCTCCATGAGTCCTTTGCAAACAAGAAGTCAATTGCTTTAGGCATATGTCATGTCACCTTCTTTCCTCATTCCTTAAATTTAGAGTTCTTAATCTTTATTATTATTATTATTATTATTATTATTATTATTATTATTATTACCTCTACTACTACTATTATTATTATCATTATATGTTATTATTATTATTATTATTATTATTATTATTATTATTATTATTGTTATTATTATTATTATTATTATTATTATTATTATTATTATTATTATTATTATTATTATTATTATTATTATTATTATTATTATTATTATTATTATTAATATTATTATTATTATTATTATTATTATTATTATTATTATTATTGTCATTATTATTACTACTACTACTAATATTATTATCATTATATGTTATTATTATTATTATTATTATTATTATAATAATGATGATGATGATGATGATGATGATGATGATGATGATGATGATGATGATGATGATGATGATGATGATGATGATGATGATGATGATGATGATGATGATGATGATGATGATGATAGTAGTAGTAGTAGTAGAAGAAGTAGTATTAGTAGTATTAGTAGTATTAGTAGTATTAGTAGTAGTAGTAGTAGTAGTAGTAGTAGTAGTAGTAGTAGTAGTAGTAGTAGTAGTAGTAGTAGAAGTAGTAGTAGTAGTATTGTTGTTGT
>NC_061829.1:29374670-29379670 GCF_019202785.1 Penaeus chinensis | reverse complement strand
TTTGAGCAGCTGCACAAGGTGACCCGCCAACAGTTAGTTTGGATGCAAGTGTTATCACAATACCTGTGCTAGACCCACCCATCAATGAGGAACCTTCTATCCTAACTGAGGTTAGCATAGCGATTTCTAAACTGAAGGGTGAGATCACTGCTGTACTGCTAAAGGGCGTGAACCTATGGCACAGGGCTTGCATACAGTCTTGACTGCCATCTGGCAGTCTGGTTCCATTCCCCCTGAACTGTTAAGTGGCGTGTTCATCCCTCTCTGGAAGGGGAAAGAGGATCAATGACATCCAGGCAAGGATTTCGCCCACATTCTTCTGAAACAGAACCACGACCACCTATGAAGGCACCAGAAACCGGAGCATTCTGGATTCACTGCTGGAAAGTCCACAATAGACTTTATTCTAAGCGCTTTTAGTCATTGTGCAACACCGTCATGAGTTCAGTGGTGGGTTGCTTGCAGCCTACTTCTACCTTATGAAGGCAGTTGACTTGAGACTTGAGGGAATCCTGACACATATGCTGTAAAGTGTGGTGGGACCTTGTCGAACGCCTCCCTGTTAATTCAGGGGTGAGGCAAAGCTGTGTCCTTACACCAACACACATGCATGTATTAGATAATGGGCAGAGCTACTATCCAAAGTCAGTGTGGAGCAATACTGGGCAATATCAAGGTCACAAACCTTGACTTTGCCGACGATGTTGCTATCCTATCTGAGTCTTTAGAATCACTGGTGGTGTCTCCTGGACCAAGACGAAGATTCAGGACTTAGGGGGCCTGTTCAGGGAACCTGTTCAGTTGATAAATGCTTGCGATGAGGACGTAGAAGTCACAGATGTATAGATTGTAAGGAACTGGCTTTTATGGTTTAACGTGCTACTAAATTAAATACACTTACATTAAAGACACTTCTGTCTTACTTGAAATTACATGAAACACGAAGCTTAGGGATTGATTCAAAGCTTATGGACCTGTTTTAATCCCCGAATGAGATTATTGACCAACTTCAGGAATAGGGGTTTATTTGAATTGTCCGATCGTGCTATTTCACGTTAGCAATGAGTTGACTATCCCCGTAAGTTTGTCGATATAATGTTGAATAACCGTGTATATATATATATATATATATATATATATATATATTTATAAGTATATATATAAGCGCATGTATATGTATTATTATATATACATATATACATATATATGTGTATATATATGTACTAATATATATACTAACTGGCCCTCCGGACTCATACCCGAAGTGACCTAGGTTCGAGGCCAGGTCTGGGAGGATTGTTATATATATATATATATATATATATATATATATATATATACACACACACACACACACACACACATATATATATATATATGTTTAATATATCCACACACACACACACACACATATATATATATATATATACATATATATATACATATATACATATATACATATATACATACATATATAAGTAAATATGCATATGTATACGTATACACACACACACACACACACACACACACACACACACACACACACACACACACACACACATACACACACACACACACACACACACACGCACACACACACGCACACATATATACATATACACACACATATGTGTGTGTGAGAGAGAGTGTGTGTGTATACATATTTATATGTATATATATGTATATATATACACATATACACATATGTGTTTGTGTGTGTGTGTGTGTATACATATATATATATATATAAATATATATATATATATATATATACACACATATATACACACACGCATAGATTTGCTTATTTATTTATTTATATACATGTTTATGTACATGTGTGTGTCTACATATATAACATATCAATATCCACTGTGTGTGTGTGTGTGTGTATATATATATATATATATATATATATATATATATATACATACACACACACACACACACATATATATGTATACATATATGTATAAATATGTATTTATTTATTTACTTGTATCTGTACATGTGTGTGTGTCTGTATACATAAGACATCAGTATCCATTGTATTTCATCACTGGTCAATATGGATCTTCTACGGCGATGTATTTTATCTTCCCCTAGACTTAATGGCGGAACGTCGCCGCCACGCAACGTGGCTCCGGTGGGGCTGCTCCAGTGCGGGTGGGGGCTGCCTCCCTGGTCGGGCGGGGGCTCGAAGCGAGATGCCATGAAACGAGCTTTATTGCGGGGGCGTATTTGTGTATTCGAGGTAATTGCAAGGAAATCATGCTGTTTTTATTCTTGTTGCCTATGTACTCAAGTCTTATGTTTGTCTTACCACGAGTCCAGATTGCGTGATCTCTCCATTGTCCCGATTTCAGTGGAAATTGGTGAGCGAGCGATGTCGTGACCTTTGTCATTTACTGTTCAATATTTTTTGGAGGCAGAATAATTTCAATCCAAACAAAACTTGGTACACTTTTGTGATTTTCTGCGATGATTCAAACTCTTATCAAGACTAGGTTACTTCTGAACCTGTTTTTAATTTCTCTCTCTCTCTCTCTCTCTCTCTCTCTCTCTCTCTCTCTCTCTCTCTCTCTCTCTCTCCACTCTCTCTCTCTCTCTCTCTCTCTCTCTCTCTCTCTCTCTCTCTCTCTCTCTCTCTCTCTCCTCTCTCTCTCTCTCTCTCTCTCTCTCTCTCTCTCTCTCTCTCTCTCTCACACACACACACAATCACTACCACTTCCAAGTTTACCACTCATAGTTTCCAGTGTGTGAATCGCCAATCATTGTATCTGAAGAACGAGCCTTGTACTCGCAATGGCATGGATATCGAAAGTGGCTGTTTACACACTGGCAATGCTGAACATGAAATTGGAAAGCACTTTACATTTATAATGAAAATACAGGCACCTTATCCTTGAATCTAAGGTTCGATGTGTTTCAAGACATCAT
This sequence comes from Penaeus chinensis, assembly GCF_019202785.1. Classification (NCBI taxonomy): domain Eukaryota; kingdom Metazoa; phylum Arthropoda; class Malacostraca; order Decapoda; family Penaeidae; genus Penaeus; species Penaeus chinensis. Next base: position 29,376,730 of record NC_061829.1, on the reverse strand, counting down.
ACATTTCCAAGGCTGATTTTCAGATTTTTTTGGAAGATGACATATACATAAGTGCATATGTACAAGGTCACGGTATTAGATATATGTGCAGCTATTTTCCAAACACTTTATGGTTCGGATAGGTATACGCTTATACATGATCCTATGCATGATCTGTGGGTTTCCGATGGCGTGCTATTTAATTCCTAATTACAGCTCTAGCAAATCCTCGCCCAGACCCGCGTCGTCTTCGCCTTCTGCTGCCGAGTTAAGGCTGATTAAACAGGCGGTATCTTGCCTGCCTTAATTAATTGTTAACTTAGGCTACTGCCCCGTCAGTCATGTCGGCCGCCCAGTAATCCCCCGGGGTTAATAGCAGTTAATAACAGGAAGAGGATTATTGCATATTACAGCAGGAGAGCGATGGGGAGAGAAGGGGAAGTTAGGTCCCCATACACGCTCAGTAGCGCTACACAGTGCACTGTGCAGACTCGGTTTGAGCACGTCAGGGTTGTTGGCCGTCCCGTACACTAGCTACTATCGCGCTGACATTGATTGAAGATGTCAGATGCAGTTTCTGAAGATGACCTGTTACTGGCCGTTTCAGTGGGTTACATAGTGTTTGTATCACGGGAAGGAGTTCAGGTGTGCGCGTGGGGTTAAAAGAAGGGCTCTTAGAGGGAGGTACTTAAGATTAAGCATGACGCTCACTTATCACCATATGCGACTTTTACTTAAGATTTGCTAAATTCCGTTTTCATAGCATAGTTCAAAACTATTGTACCGAAACTATACAACCTATTTTGAGCAGTGACCATGCATATTTTACTGAGCTTGTACGGAGGCCATATAACCTGCTACTGCTGACGGAGAGGAGAGGGAGTGAGGGTGAGTGGTGCTGACCTTATACTAGAATTTTCTTTCTCCCGAAAATGAAGTTTTGGAATGTGACACCCTAGCACAGGCAATTTTCCGTGAGTGCAGCAACTCTTCTTAGGACTTTAGAAAAACGAGTCACCGAGCCGTATCACAGCCATCTTCACTCATATGGCGCTATTGGTTGATGTATCACATCAGTTTATTGTTCTTAGCAATCAGCGGTCCTCCTCAGATAAGCAGCACTAAAGACGAGAGTTCTTGTCTCCAACTAATTCTTGTAAAGTGCAAGAGATATCCATTCTCATCCATATCTTTTCTACAGTTCGCGCAATAAACATAGTAGCAAGTTACAATTTCTTGAAGCCTCATTAATGTAAAACAGTGGCTCTTAAGAATTTTAGAGTCACGAATCTCTTTAAGAATCTAATGAAAGCTTGTAATTTGCATGCAATGTGTACAATGTACTTTATTTGGTAAGGTTTGTTTGCCGCACACATATATGAAATGCACAAAGTATCATTAAACTTTAAAGTAAACAATATAAAACAACACAGTTCTTTTTATGCAGAAAGTAATGGCCACTCATTATGATCATGAAATTCAATTCTCACGTGGATAGCAAATCAATAACAGCAACTATTACTACTACCACTACCACTACCACTACTATTGTTATTAATTACTTCTACTACATCTACTATTACTACTACTACTAACAACTGTTTTTACTGCTACTACTACCGCTAGGTTTTCTACTACTACAACAACCACCAACAACTACTATTACTACTACTATATATACTTCATTCAAGGGAGTCCGTTGACTGGGACAAGCGTGAGGTTGTATAGCGAATATAAATCTTAATTTCTATCTTCTCCTCATGGACCCTGAAACCAACCCATGGACCTGGTTAAGGACCCCTGATCTAAAAGCTATATTTAACAGATAACGAAGGTAAGAATAGTCACGGAGCTGCCTTCTCCTAGGTCTTCGCTCGATCACGAAAATTCAATTAGTGATTTTTTTGGTGGTAATGATTAAAATATAATGATAGCAATAGTAGGAGTAGCAATAGCAGAATGATAATTATAGTAATATTGATAATAATTATAGTGACAATAATAGTGATAATGAGGATGATGATGACGATGATGACGATGATGATGATGATGATGATGATGATGATGATGATGATGATGAT
>NC_061829.1:29364670-29369670 GCF_019202785.1 Penaeus chinensis | reverse complement strand
AGTGCCCTTCAGAAACACTTTAAAGCTGGCGAGGAAAGCCTTCGAAGTGCAGTCGTAGCCAAACGTGCCAAAAAGAGGAATATTACACAACCACTTAAGCTGAATCGACAAACACCTATGACATCCGCGGTCGTGATTGCCATTCCAGATAGGATTCTTCAGTCAGCAACGGCGACGCTTCACCTTAGCAAAATAAAGTCAATGATGTCAAAGTTGACATTGACTGATGCTGGCCGTTGATATATATATATATATATATATATATATATATATATATATATATATATATATATATATATATATACACATATATATATATAAATTTATGAATACTAAAATGATACTGTGGTAAAAAAAAAAAACATTCTATACAAACTAGATTTATTGATAATGAGACAACAGTTTCTAAATCCACCTAGATCCATTTTGTAGTCTGTTTTTTCTACCATATACATATAATATATGAATATATATATTTATATATGTATATAAATATTTATATACATACATATATACATATATGTACACATATACACATACACATATATTTATATTTATATATATATATATATATATATATATATATATATTTGTATGTTTATGTATACACACACATATACATATATATGTATTTTTTTCGCTCCTTGCACTGTCCATCTTTGTCACATCGTGACAAAGATATACATATACATACATACACACACACATACATATATGCATATGTATATATATGTATACTCATATATGTATATATATATATACATACATTTATATGTATATATATGTATGTGTATGTATACAGTCACATTTTTATATGTACTTAAACATGTATTTCTTTCGCTTCTTGCACTGTCCATCTTCGTACATCCGCCTCATTATCCGCATGCCAGCATGTTTCGGCGAGCGCAGCATTGCTGGTCGGATCACGGACTTATATTTTGTCCTTTTAACCCTTGAATTAATTCTCCAGTTACACGACATGCAAGGTAATCTCTTCGAGTTTTCCATCCACACTGTACTTTGTGCAATATTTCCTCATCCAGTTCATCATTTCTTGACGCTGTTGAATCCAAGTCTTTTTCCTGTTGAAACTTGGGTGTTCAGCTTTCTTTTAATTTAAGCCAACGTTTGCTGAACCAAAATTGCTTCTCATTTGTATTTTCCGCGCATTTCCTTCACTCGCGTATGCCTTCAGACCTGTTAGCATGGGACCCTGTCAAGTTCCTTTTCAAGATCGATAAGACTAAATTATTTTTTTCTGTCTCCGATGTTCCATGATTTGGTTCAGGGAAAATATTGTCTTCACAGTGCCTTTACCCGGCATATGTATTATATATATATATATATATATATATATATATATATATATATATATATATGTATGTATATATATATGTATATATATTAATATGAATATTTCTATATATACACATATATATGTGTAAATATAACTGTGTCCATATAAATTGCGGCGATGGCTTTGATTCGCCCCCCGAGTGCAAGGATTAGATCTGGGAGATAGTTTTTATGAGGATTACAAGGCTCAGCCTCCGACCCAGCCAATGACCTTCCATCATGGCATTATGTGAACAAGGAGAGCTCTGTGACCATTCTGATGTTTGATTTAAGAAAAGAAAGACAGAGAGTTTGGTAATATCTTGTATGGAATTTGTATCTGTCTGTCTATGGCTGTCCGTCTGTCTCTCTCTCTCTCCCTAATCTTTCTCTCTTTCTCTTCCCCAAACCCTCTCTTTCTTTATTTCATTCTGCCTCTGTGTGTGTGTGTCTGCCTGTGAGTGTCTCTTTCTCTATCTATTTGTCTCTCCCTCTCTCTCTCTGTATATGTTTCTATCTTATTTTCTCCCTCCCTCACTCATTCCTGCCTCCCTCTCTCTCTCTCTCCTTCCCTCCTTCTTCTCTATTTGTAGGTATGTCCCTCCCTCCTCTCTCTTTCTCTATCTTTCTGTCTGTCTGTGTCTGTATGTTTGTCTCTCTCTCTCTCTCTCGCTATCTATGTATCTCTTCTCATACCCTCTCTTGTATGTATGTCTCTATCTTTTTCTCTCCTTCCCTCCTCCCCCCCTCACTCCTCCCTCTCTCCCTCTCTCTCACTCTCTCTCCCTCCTTCCCTTCTCTTTCTCTCCCATTCTTTCTTTCTGTTTGCCTCTCTCTCTCTCTCTCTCCCTTACTATCTTTCTTTCTTTCCGTCTATCTGACTGTCTTTTTTTTTCTTTCCTTCTGTATGTCTTTCTCTCACTCCCTCTCTCTTTCCCTCCTCCCTCTCTGTCTGTCTGTATGTCCCTCCCTCCCCCACCCTCTCTCCCTCCCTCCACTCTTTCTGCCTGTCTCTCTCCAAGATATTCCATGATAATAGGAACGCTAAAGAGGCTTCGGCCCTTGCTTTTGAGTGCCATTTAGGAACAAAGTTTGCTTTCCAAGACTGTGATAATGAACATGATAATAATAATGATAATAACGAGGCTTATACTCATTAGCTTGATTTTATATGTACCAAAACTGTGATCTTAAGACTTGGCTAATTTCTACCATTCGACCTGCAATGACACAATCTCGCAGACCATGGAAAGTTGGGTTACGAAATTGCAAGCCATTCCCGCCATCAGGAAATTCGAGTCTGTTCCCCTTTCATCTATACATGTTGTAAACAGTCGTAAATTTTAACCGACACTTACGAAAAACACTGCATCAGAACAACAGCTCCAATATACGACGCTCGCGTCTACCGTTCCCAGTGAGCTGCGCTGTCAAGGATATTGGGTTACGTGGCGCTGCCTCGGGGTTTGGCCGACTCGACTCTTGGCAAAGCTTCGCCTGAGCCGAACGTCAAGGGTTTTCCACAGATATGTATCAGATGATATTCGCGTTGTTAAGGTGCCTGTGTGGTTTTGGATGTGCTAGGTAATTCAATAATTTCATATAGTAAATATCCACCTCTTTCGAAAACCTTTTTGAGGATTTCTGGACATGATGTGTGGGGAATTAACTAAGGCTACAAGTTAAATGCAACTCAGTCATCAGTTTATTTTTTTCTTCACACTGTCCATGCGTTTAACGTCTTTAATTCTTAATTTCAGATTTTTTTTCTTTCTTTCAAAAAAGTAAAAATAAACATGTATGTTGGTAGAAAAACTCACAATGCAAAAATATATTTATTGAAAATGGGCCTTCAGTTTCGAAATCCATCTAAAGATGGAATTCAGGTGGATTTCGAAACTGTAGTCTCATTTTCAATAAATCTAGATTTGCATTTTCTATGGTTTTCTACCATAGTATCATAGTATATATGTAGATACATACAAAAATATATATGTATATATATAAAATTACACGCACACACACACACACACACACACACACAAATATATGCAAGCACCGCGGTGCAGCGGTAACGCGCACGGCTGGGTACCATGACGGTCGGTCTCTACCTTCGGAAGAAGGCAACGTCCTAGCCCTTGCGAGGGAATTTTTGACGTAAAACTGGATCATACATATATATATATATATATATATATATATATACACATACACACACACACACATATACACACACATATGTATATATACACATATGTATACATACATATACACATATGTATATATATTCATATGCATATGTATACATTTACAAACATGTATATGTATATATATATATATGGATGTATATCCTGATACATATAAGGATACATACGTATGTATATATTTATATACTTATATACTTGTGTTTGTGTGTATGTGTGTAAGCAGATAAACACACACACATACACACACACACACACACACACATATATGTACATATATAAACATACATATACATTTATATACATGCATACGTATACATATACTCATATATTCATATACATACTTACATATCCATACATATACACATAAGTCGTTTACATACATACATGCATACATACATTTTCTTTCCTTTTCTGCTTATACCTGTCGCTCCGCAGCAGCACTCCGTCTCGCCTCCCTCCTCCTCCTGCCGCAGGAAGAGGCCAGCCATCCCGTCATTCCCGCCTTTACTCCTAACAAACAGACCTCCGAAGCAAACAAATAAGTAAGCAGGCAAACAATGCAGATTCGCTCCCTTTACGGGCCCGACGCACACGTGGCACACTGCGGGAATAATACTTTAATTGCAACAGCTGAATATCTGATAACTACCAACTAATTTTAGACAGATTTAAATGCCCAGAAAAAGTAAAGAAAATAATAAATATCTGGCAAAAGGCAGGATTTCATACGGAGGGGAGAAGAAGAATGCGATTTAAAAAGTAAAAGAGAATAAATACGTTGTGGAGACTAGCCCTCGTTGTCTTTTCTTTCTTGGGTAAAGTCAATTATTTATGATTTCACTTATCCGAAGGCAGTGGAGCAAATATTTCTAAATATATGCCTCTACCTAGTTAAAATCAAATCAGGTCAAATCCAAATACATAGCTCAAACATACGATTATCAAACATTTCATAAAATATAGGTGCAAAAGCAGGTATGAAAAGCGTGCAAAGTGAATTACGCACCTCGTGCGTCCATTTTCTGGCGACACTCACCCACGCTGCTTCCACAATTCCGAGCTTTGTTCGTGAAATCTGTGACAGTTGACTGGATCTCCTGCAGACTTCATCTTCAGCCTTTCATTCGCCAGCGGTCAGCCACCCTTCTCTTTTTCAACGATCAATTTATCAATTACGGCGACTGGGAAGTAATCACGTCAAAAGGGTGTAGCTGGTCGGTTTATGAATATGTAGCTGCAACCATGGCGATTGTGGGCGTTGCCAAGACAACCGCATCAACACTCAGAGGCAAGGGGGGAGGGCGTAGTTCAGAAGTTCTTGCTCGCTTTTATTCGTTCATTTCTAATTATGTTTTTCTTCCTTTTATTACATTTGTTCTCGCTGTGACATATGGTATAAATGCCAATATAATCATTACTATTATCTTTGTCACAATCATCCTCTTTATCATTGTAATT
>NC_061829.1:29342170-29344670 GCF_019202785.1 Penaeus chinensis | reverse complement strand
CCGGATGCGGCCGGCTATCACATAGCCGACGTGCTAGAGACATTCCCTGAGATCGCTCTCCTCAACACCCAAGAGCCAACGCACGTCAGAGGAGGGGTCCTAGACCTCACCCTGGCCACTGTGACTCTGGTGGGGAGGATTGGCTGGCGTGTCGATGAGACCGTCACAAGTGACCATTACGGCACTATAACTACCCTCATGGATGCTGGCCCAGCCGAAATCCTAAGACCGAATCCAAGATAGAAAACAGACAAGGCCAACTGGCAGGCGTTTCAAAACGCCTTGGCCCTCTGCCTGAGATGCAACGATTCCCCACAAAGCGAAAATGTGGAAGTGCTCGAAGCTAGCCTGCTAAACGCCATTAATGAAGCAGCCTCACAGACCATACCCAAAACTACGCCTGGGTCCAGAAGTCACAAAGACACCTGGTACTTCAATGACGAGATCAGGGAGGTCAACCACAGGGTGAACATGTGCCGAAAACTATTCCGAAGGCAAAGAACCCCTGACAACTTATCCCTCCTAAGGGAGGCTGTCACGGATGCCAAGGAAACTGCCAACAGAGTCAGGCAGGAAAAGTGGCTGGAATGGTGTGAGTCCTTCGACCACCAAACCACCCTTTCAGAGCTGTGGCAACGGGTCAAGCGAGCTACCAGCCGCTCAGCCCCGAGGTGCACCCATCACGACCCCCAAGCAGAGGCTAACAGACTGGCGCACGAGTTCTCTGCGAGAACGAGCAGCAACAGTCTGCCAGCCGAGCTGAGGGCAAGACAAGAGCATCTACAGCCAGACAGACACGCTCAGATCAGATAAAGGGCAGCCGAACCCGATAACTCAGACTTTATCTTTTCTCTGAGGGAACTAAGGAAAGCCTATAAAACCAGTTCCAACACAGGCCCGGGCTCTGATGGGATCTCGTACCCCATTATCTCCCACCTAGGACTAGCAGGTGAAAGTGCACTCTTGCAACTCATCAACAAGTCCTGGGAAACTTCCACTCTACCCCAGAGTTGGAAGAGGGCTACCACAGTTCCCGTCCCAAAACCAAAGGAGCCGGGGAAGTACCGCCCCATCTCTCTGCTCAGCTGCCTGGCCAAGACGGCCGAGAGGATGGTACTAAACCAGCTTCAATGGAAAATGGGACCCCCGCACGAACACCTCCACGGGTTCACAAGGGGCATGGGCACAGCACACAGCATAGCCACTCTCTTAAGCACAATCAGCAAGGGCCCAGCTGTGGTGGTATTCCTTGACCTGGAGAAGGCTTTTTAACTGGCAAGTCCGCTTGCCATTCAGGAAAGCCTGATCCAGAAGGGAATCAGAGGAAAGCTCTTGGCTTGGATAGGTGACTACTTCAGGAACAGGACTGCCAATGTCAAATTCCAGGGTCACCTATCGCAGCACATGCCGCTCGAATATGGAACGCCACAGGGTGGGGTTCTCAGTCCAGCCCTATTCAACACTTTAATGTCCTGCATCCTCAACATAAACCTCCCAGTGGGGTGCAAAATCATCTCGTATGCAGACGATCTCGCTATCACCTCCACTGGACCACGCAGCAAGAATAAAGCCCAGCGTTGTCTGGACCTCGTGTCAGAGGAGTGTTGTAGGACAGGACTAAAGATCTCTGCAGCCATATCCAAAGCCATGGCTCTGAGACAGAGAGTTCGAGGCACAAGACTGAAAATCCAGGGAGTGGAATTAGAATGGGTCCAGGACTACCTATACCTTGGGGTAAGGATAGACCGGACCCTCTCCTTCCATAAGGAGGTCCAGTACCTGGTTGACCGAACCAAAGCAAGACTGTCCGTCATGAGAGCAATGACTGGGAGACGCATAGGGACCAGACACAGAGTACTAAGATCATTCTATGTACATGCTGTCCGGCCCATTGTGGACTATGCCTCAGTCGCTCTAATTGCTGCAAAGAAAAAGCACACAGACAAATTAGAAACAGTCCAAAATGAAGCTGCCAGGATCATTCTGGGTGCCCCGAGGTGGACGAAGGTCCTCAACCTCCTGATGGAGGCAAACCTTCTCCCCCTGGACTCACGAATCGATCTAATGGCAACACAATTCCTGTCAAAGGTCATCCAGGCTCCCAGGAACACAAGCCTAAGACAAAAATTAGTCAGATGCCTTGGACAAGACAACGAGCTCGTTGCAAACAACTCCTGGCTGTCTCATACAGCCAGGGTGTTGAAACGCCATCAGCTCAAAGAACAGCTTCTTGCTAAGGGCATGGACTCCCCCCACCCCGACTTTGCCGAAGCCCCGCCGTGGGCACTGAGCCTGATAGAGTTCAACATAATGAGCCTGTCAATGAAAAAGAGCCTATACCCCATGCCTAGCCTAAAGGCAGAAGCCCACAGGGTCATTACAGCCATCACTCCTCCGGGTAGTAGAACATACTACACGGATGGATCGGTCGATCCCTTGAGCCACACTGCAGGCGCCGGCTTTGCAACAAGGGATGCCACGCGATCCATGAGGGTAACAG
>NC_061829.1:29329670-29332170 GCF_019202785.1 Penaeus chinensis | reverse complement strand
GATAGCGGTAATGACAATAATAATAACAATAATGATAATGATAATAATAGTAATAACAATAATTATGATGATTATAATAATAATAATATTAGTAATAATAATAAAAATAATAATGATAATTATAATGAAAATAATAATAATAATAATAATAATAATAATAATGATAACAGTAATAATAATACAGTAATAATAATAATAATAATAATAATAATAATAATAATAATGATAATTAATAATGATGATGATGATGATAATAATAATAATAGAACAATGATAATGATAATGGAAATAATAAGTATGAGAATCATAATTACATATTAGCAACAACACCAAGACAACAATGAGGATAATAATAATGTTAATTATGATGATGGTAATAATGATAATGATACTAAAAGTAATTGTAATAATAATAATGATAATAAAAATAATATTAACAATAATAATAATAATAATAATAATAATAATAATAATAATAATGATATAAATAATAATAATGATAATAATAATAATAACAGTAATAATGATAACTATGACAAATATAATGATGTTAATAATAATAATGATAATAATGATATTAATGGTAATAACAAAAATAATTATATTAATAATAATAATGATAATAGTAATAATAGTAATAATAATATTAATAAGAATGTTTTTGTTATTATCATTATTATTTTGTTATCGATAATGATAATAAAAATAATAATGATAGTCCCAACAGCAATAGTACTACTACTATCAATAATAATGATAATAATAAAAAATAAGAATGATAATAGTAATAGTAGTGGTAGTAGTAATAATAATAATAATGATAATAATAAAAGCAACATTGATGATGATAATAATGATAATGATGATAATGATAATAATAATAATAACAATAGTAATAATAATAATAATAATGAAAACAATGATAATAATAAGGATAACAACAATAATATTAATAACAATAATGATAGTAATAATAGTGGTAATAATAATAATGATAATAATAATAATGATAATAATAATAATAATAATATTTATAATAATAATATTTATAATAATAACAATAATAATAATGAAATAATGATAATAATAAAACAATAATGATAATAATAATAATAATAATAGAAATGCTACTACTCATCATAATAATATTGAAAATAAAAGATATATATGAGTATAGTAATAATAATGATAAATATAGTAATAATAATGATAAAGATAATGATAACAATTATGATAATAATAATAATAATAATAATAATAATAATAATACCAATTACAATAAAAACAACAATAATACTGATAATAATAATGATGATGGTAATGATGATTATGATAATAATAATAATAATAATAAAAACAACAATGAAAATAATGACAGTAACGATGTTGATAATAATAATAATGATACTGCTACTACTTCTACTACTACTAGTAATGATGATGATGATAATAACAACAACAACAAAACAATAATAATAATGCTAATGATGATAATGCTAATGATGACAATGATGTTAATAATAATAATAATGATAATAATAATAACAATAGTGATAATAATAACAATAATAATAATGATAATAATAATAATAACAACAACAACAAAAACAACAACAAGAATAACAATATCAAATTATCATCATCATTATCATTTAAAAAAATAATGATGATAAAATGATAATGATATCAATAATAATTATCAAAATGATAATGATAGTGAAAATAATGATAATAATAATAATAATAATAATAATAATAATAATAATAATAACAACAACAATAATAATAATAATAAAAATAATAATAACAATATTAAAGAAAATAATAATAAGAACAATAATAATAATGATAATAATAATAATATTAATAATAATGATAAAAATAATAATAATAATAATAATGATAATAGAAATGCTACTACTCATCACAATAATATTAAAAATAGAAGATATATATGATTAGAGTAATAATAATGATAAATATAGTAATAATAATGATAACGATAATGATGACAATGATAATGATAATAATAATAATAATAAAAACAATAATAGTAATGGCAATAAAAATAAAAACAACAATAATACTAATAATACTGATAATAATAATGATGATGATAATAATAATAATAATAATAATAATAATAATAATAATAATAATAATAATAATAATAATAATAATAATAATAATAATGATAACAATAAAAACAACAATGAAAATAATGACAGTAACGATGTTGATAATAGTGATAATGATACTGCTACTACTTCTACTACTTCTACTAGATGATAATGATGATAATAACAACAATAACAAAACAAGAATACTAATGATAACGATAGTAATACTAATGATGGCAATGATGGTAATAATAATAATAATGATAATGATAATAACAATTAGGATGATAATAATAATAATAATAATAATAAAAAGAAGAAAAACAACAAGAACAATAACAACAACAATAATAACAGTCTCAAATTATTATATTATTATC
>NC_061829.1:29309670-29317170 GCF_019202785.1 Penaeus chinensis | reverse complement strand
CAAACCAAACACCACAAAGAATCTCAGTTCAATATTTCTGAGCAAAAAGGAAATAATTATTCAGTAAACAAAACATTGGTGTTGTAAAAAGAGTATGGCGAAAAAGTCTGCAAAGGAAAGCAATGCTCCCTTACAATACAAATGCCCACTCGCTTTAGGCATTTTAATTAAACACTGAGCTTTTATTCCTCCCGTGCCTACCGCTCTGTAAAACATGTAATGCGTGTGTACTTCATCCAAGAACGTTAAAGAAATAACGTGTATTTGTAGAGCCCAGATTCAGAGAAGCCTTGGAAACGAAAGTAAATATTGCAGGTGCCTTCATCACAGGTTAAATGCATATTTTTCAACATGTAGAATGGGATGGTGATGATGATGATGATGATGATGATGATGATGATGATGATGATGATGATGATGATGATGATGATGATGATAATAAAAATAATGACAATAACAATAACAATAATAGTAATAGTCGTAATCATAATCATAACACTAGTAATAGTAATAGTAATTGTAGTACTAATTAATGAAGATAATAAAATCTACAGATCTTAACAATTATATATTATCTGTAAATAAAGTAGCAATGGAGGATTGTGAGGTAAAAGTAAATGAGTACCGGAAGATGCCAGTAGGCTATAGTAAGATATCCTTTCGGGTTGAAGTCCAAATTATTCACCAAAATTAAGGCTGAGGGAGATGGAGTAGGCCATTCCTCACGAGGCGACTCCCTTATCCCACACCCCAGGTCCACAAATACAAATTAGAAAGGAGCCTTGTGGTATCACGACCCAGTGTATTAAAGAAGCCCCATTAAAAGAAAATGCAAAAATAATTGGGCCAAATGAGCTGACATAAAATAATAAGGAAAAAAAAAAGTTAACATACTATTTTCAAATAAATTCCTCGCCCTGAAGGAACAGATACGTATTGACGTAATAAACAAAACAAGAACTAAAGATGTATTTGGTTATCTCTGGCTAGTGCTGGCCAATAATGAGTCATCCCTCTGTAATCATAACAAGTAAGTACGTTAAATGATTTCCTACCTGCCATGTTATAAGGTCAGACACAAACTTTGCTGCTCCAGTATCACTACAGGCAATCCAGGGTAAACCAGGGGGGGGGGGGGGGTACACAAACATCAATTTCTACGAAAACTCCTTTTGATCTGTGGTCAGAATTTTCTCAATTCATTACAATCTCTGCTCTGCTACATGATCGGATTACCAGTGGAAGAGTAATTCAAATTTAACTTTCAGCTCCTGTTGAGAAGAACACAACCTGAAAGCACGTCTTTAATGGAGGGATAGTCGCAGTTGCTGATTACACATGACAGTATATGGTCAGGGTCTATAGGGATTATCGAGACTCTTCACATAAGTTCAGGAATGGGCCCTTTAGGATCTAGTGGCATGGGAGCTATTCCCATATACTTGGTATATCCTTCAGGAAAGACAGGATGTGCAGATACTAACGTGTGCCTCCTAGTTGACTGGAAAATAGGTGTTTTGCTGGAGGCACCTGGGGATGCCATAGGAACTAAAACCGGGCTCTAAAGAATTTGGACCAGAAACCACTCTGCCAGGAATGTGCTGCAACTCTCACCTTTCTCTCTTCTCCTACAAAGCCTTCTTTTCCGCTTTAAAGAACCTCCTTGTGAAATCCTAATTTTCTGTCGTCCTTAGACGTCAGATATTGCTGCAGCAGTACCTGAAGTAGGACTTATAGCACTCAGAGCTCTAGCCTGTTACAACTTGCACCCACTTACCACTCTTGAGCCAATTTGTTTATTTATAACCATCAGAGTAGCCCTTACAGATAAAACTCCACAGTCATTGATATCTCAAACTCCATTGCTACAGTGGAGTCATGCACTAGTCTGTCAAATGGGAAGGTTTTCAATTGAATGACTTCTACTGGTGGGTTGCCAAGCTGAGTTAGCACCCTCTAACACTTCCTTCCCATACGCATTTTATACCAAACAACAGCTACTCTCATTGAATTTTTTAGATCAATAATAATTCTTTGCTGACTGAAGATTTTAAAATGGATTTGTAACCGGCCTTCTCAGGACGTAATGCAATTTCTGGATTGAAATATATAAATATATGTCCATATATATCCATATATACGCATATACATATGCACATATGTATGCATACATACATACATACATATATTTATATATATGTATATATGTGTGTGTGTGTGTGTGTGTGTGTGTGTGTGTGTGTGTGTGTGTGTGTGTATGTGAATATATATATATATATATATATATATGATCATTTAAAGAAAAAAACAACGTTTACATTGCATTTTTCGTTATGTTTATGTACAGTCAACATTTCCTGAAATTCCTCCTAACAGGCAGAACTTCAAGGCAGCCTGACCCGGTGTATCTGCGGCGCACGCAGGCTGCTGCTGAGTATTACTCCGGGGATGCAGAAGAGAGACAGCCGGGATCAAAGGTAACTGAATCGGGTGAAAGAAGCGATACTCCGGAAATAGCTGTAGCATATTAATCATACATACATACATACATAAATACATACAAACATACATATATATGTATTTATATATATTATATGTATATCTACACACACACACACACACACACACACACATATATATATATATATATAATATAAATACACATATACATACATACACACACACACACACACACACACACACACACACACACACACACACACACACACACACACACACACACACACACACACACACACACGCATATATACACACACATGCACACACACACACATACATACATATACATACTAGTTGCAAGCTTGCGGTTGAAGGTAGTTACTTGTCCGTTCGGCAGGAGTCGATCCTTTTCTCATGTAGTGAAGGTAGGTTGGTGTAAAGCGGAGCATTGGCCGAAAGGAGAGCCAGAAAATAAGTCGAAAAAGCGAGGTCGCCGTGGATTATGGGCCGGCAAAGGCCACCGGCAAAGGCCACTTACGCCCGCTTTGCTCCCTGAGAGATTTTGGCGTCCACACTGGAAGGTGAATGTAGATTTTTCGATGTGAATTCGCTTCTTTGTACGAATGTTTATTACAAGTGCAGAAATTTAATTAAAACTATTATTATGATATTAATATTAATAATTTGAACTAATATTATCAATCTATATCATATATTATTATCTATTGATATTACTTATTGTTAGTTATTGAGTAATTAATTCATTATTATTGTTACTATCATGATCATGATCATTATCATTATTATTAATGATATTATTATTATTATTATTATTATTATTACTATTACTATTACTATTATTATCATTATTACTATTATCATTATTATTATTATTATTATTATTATTATTATTATTAATATCATTATTATCATCATTATTATTATCATCATTATCATCATCATTATCATCCCCACGATGATCATAGATAAACAAAAGAAACAAAATAGCAACAATAATAATTTTTTGATATTACTGCAGCTGCTTATTCCTCTTGAAAAAGTACTTGTCTTCGATGCAGACATGAACATCTGAAATTATAACGGATGTAAAGGATTATTGTTTCATGTCCTGCAGTGTAGCTGAGGATTCATGAAAATAACACGAATGGAGAGATTGAATGAATGCAAACTAAGAGCTTCTTTCGCCGACCAGAGGGTGAGCTTCGCTGACGTGTTGCCGGGCATCGAAGCCAGGAGTCTCCTGCGAGGCCTGGGCTGGATGGAGCGCCTCCTCTCCTCCAGCAGAAACATTCTCCTGCTGCACGCATTCACGAGCGGACGCCACCAAGTGAAGGAAGGTCAGGACCATCTGTAGCATTTCTTTCGACTTATTTTTTTGAAAATCTCTGAGGAGTGTTGTTAGAAATGCAGGTCGGGGGTTCCTACACACATTTTATCCACTGAGGATACAGGAAAATAAAATAATCATCTAGTACCTAGAATTTCATATCTTACTAGTTATCATCATAAGTTTCGTTACCATTATTATCATTATTATAATGATTATATTATTATCATTATTATAATGATTATATTATTATCATTATTATAATGATTATATTAATATCATTATTATAATGATTATATTATTATCATTATTATAATGATTATATTATCATTATTATAATGATTATATTATTATCATTATTATAATGATTATATTATTATCATTATTATAATGATTATATTATTATCATTATTATAATGATTATATTATTATCATTATTATAATGATTATATTATTATCATTATTATAATGATTATATTATTATCATTATTATAATGATTATATTATTATCATTATCATAATGATTATATTATTATCATTATTATAATGATTATATTATTATCATTATTATAATGATTATATTATTATCATTATTATAATGATACTTATTATTGTTGTTATTATTATTATTATTATAGTTATTACTATTATTATTATTGTTATTATTATTGTAGCGGGGCGTAGGCCAAGTAGATTTTTATGTGTCTGGTTGAGTTCGGGCTCGACCGAGAATATGAATTATTCAGGAAAAGATTCGTCTGCAGTGAACAGATGTAACAGATGTTCCAGGCCTACGTCACGCTGCCACCACCCGATTGGTAGGTTCGGGAACCGTGTGTGTTGTGTATGGGGGTGCGAATGTTGTATGAGAAGGGGTGGAAGGAAAATACAGAATGTGTGTGCTGAGTGTTGGATATGTAAGTGTGTAAATGTGAAAAGGGAGATAGCGTAGGCTGAGCGTCTGCGTGGACGTGTATGGAAGAAAAAATGCAAGATCATAGAATTCTTCCTCTTCCCTTCGGGTTGAGCATCCACCTGCTGGCAGTGGGAACCCAGGTGTAGCAAAGTTATGATCTATTCTAGGATATCAGCTTAATATACTCTGATTTGTCTAGCCTTTTTACAGCCTTTCAGGGTTGCGAGATAGAGTAACCAGCAATGTGCTGTTTAGGAGACCCAAGCCCAAGAACGTTAAGCATTTAGCTTTAGTCAGAATAAGAACTTAACGCCGATGTCATTTGTTTTCCTGACTGGGACTGAGTGAAAGTTCTATGACGGTATGATATTTATTGAACAAGTTGCACTCATTAGGGAGGTCAACAAATAATTCAGTCATGAGAAATTTTGATAGTTGCATACATCACCAATTTAAGCACAGCGGGGGTGATGCACGTTGAAATCATCACCAGATGTAAAAAAAAAATAACTCACGAACATTTACCCCTAAGTTGGCGTCCCAACTCCATAAGTATTTTTAGACAGAGTATTAGCACGAAAAGAAATACACTAAAACCTAATTTAAACAAGTTAATATCCAACCCAGAATGGAGATTAACATAAAAAGAATAGTGCTGAGGAACTCTGACTAAAAACACTTGTGTAACGACAGGAAAACGTGTTGTAAGAAATTTACTAAGCGTCGGAAGCCGAGTAAAAAAATAAAACACCAAAAGGGCAGAGATCACGAAGACTGCCTGAACACCCACAAGGTCAGGCGGGAACCGACCAAGGCAAAGTAAAAAAAATAAACAAAAGAACGGCAAAGACAAGCTAATACGGCCCTAAAAATACGGGCGAGAATGTGGAAGATCTTTCTCCCAAGAGGTATGGATCCTCAAGCTGGGAAAAACAAAAACAAAGAAACAACCAATCAGAAAAACAACAACAACAAAAAAACAACAACTAAGTAATAACTCAGCTTAAATTAGGAAATGGCACACTGGAGGTACGGATCCTCAAGCAGTGTCCCTTCTATGTGAGTGGTCCTTTTTATGCTCGGACCCTTTGTGAAATCAAAGTGCTGCTTTGAGTTTTCGTGGAAGAGAGTGCACCCTGCAAATAGTAATGCAGCATGTCACACGCCAAAGTCCAACAGAGACCAGGTGTCTCTTACACACATCCATTAAAATACTTAGCTTGCAAAAACACGGATTCGTCAACCCTGGCGCGAAGCGAGCTAAATCCCAAGCGAGGTAATTCCAAAGCGAAGTAAATCCAAAGCGAGCACAATACCGAGAGCAGAACCACTGTTTAGCATAGAAGTCAGGACCGAACTGTCTTCCCCTAAGCATGGCGCGAAAAGGAGATACGTAAACCTTCGGAAGACCAACCCGATAGTTCGGTAGTCCAAACAACCCAAAGGACCTCAATGAAAAGAGAGAGGGAGAGAAAAACAAACAGCCAAAATATGTAACAACCATAACTCTTTTCAGGGGTTATATTGACACTTTGGACGCGTCGCCAAAGAGATAAAAAAAATTTAAAAATAATAATAAAGGAAAGGATACCGAGGAAAACTGGTAATGTACAATTTACGTGAAAACTGTGCATTTCTGGCTGTAACTCTCTACGGTATTGGACTTAGAAAATAAATAAATCTTTATTTTTTTTCTCGGAGACTTCAACGCCATTCAAGTAACGAGACTTGGTATAAAATTCGTTCTATGGTTATTTTTATAACCATGTTCACATTAGTTCGTAACACTGTCTTTGGCGGCTCGTATGGCTTTGGTCACGGCTAATGAAGTCGCACTAGAATCACGTGGGCGAGGCGCGAATGGCGGGTGAAGCACCAGCCTCGTGCGGGTGCACAGCGAGTGCGCCCGCATCGTCGGTGGAAGCGGAGCCCGAGACGTTTCATCCCAGTCAATGTCAGCATCGCAGAGTTCCCCACGTCCTTTGTTCCGTGGTAGAGGAGGCAGGCATGTGGCCTCAACCACTCGGCGCCCGAGGACGATGTCAGTCCAGGCGAGATCGACCTTAGAGTCAGCGAGTGCGCAGCCGTACACTGCAATTATTATTATTATTGTATTATTATCATTGTTAGTTTTATCATTGTTAGTTGTATCATTATTATTATTATTATGATTATTATTATTATGATTATCATTATTATTATTATTATTATTATTATTATTATTATTATTATTATTATTATCATTATTATTATTATCATTATTATTACTAAAGGTTGCAGGCCTCATGTATGATTGTAGAGGGGGTTGTTATGTTGGCCTATAGAGAGAGGTAAATACCTCTAAATATCACACACTTTATATGTACATATATGTATACATGTGTTTTTTTTCAACAGACGTTTATTCCAATGCAGGACATAGAACATACATATGTATATATATGTATACATATGTATGTATGTATATATATACATATATATATGTGCGACTGCCGAGATGGTCCAGTGGTCAGAGCACTGGACTCCCTCCAGAGTTCAATTCCCCGTCGCAGCGGGGAATTGACTGCTGGCTCGAGCCCGAGAAAACGACATATCACCTTGGGAAGTCAAACGCAGGTGTCGTAGGGAAAGTCGCCGCCGTGGCACAAGTGTTAGCGCGCCGAACCGCGGTTGATTAGGAAGGGCATCCAATCAGGCAAGGGTGGTACTGCCATATAACCTCTCAATAGTGAATTAAGAGAGGCCTATGTCCTACAGTGGAATGAATGGCTGTTAA
>NC_061829.1:29282170-29297170 GCF_019202785.1 Penaeus chinensis | reverse complement strand
AGTATGTATATTTTCAACGTGTTCTCTCTCCCTCCCCCCCCACCCCTTCTCTCTCTCTCTCTCTCTCTCTCTCTCTCTCTCTCTCTCTCTCTCTCTCTCTCTCTCTCTCACACACACACACACACGTATATATATGTGTGTATGTATATATATATATATATACATATATATATATATATATATCTATATATATATACATACACACACACACATATATATATATATATATATATATATATATATATATATATGTATGTACACACACACACACACACACACACATACACACACACACATATATATGTATATACATATGTGTGTGTGTGTGTGTGTGTGTGTGTGTGTGTGTGTATTCACACACATACATATGCGTGTGCAGAAGGCATATTTGCACGTGCTAGTGCCATTTTTGTCACTTCGCACAGGCAGGAAGGTGAGCATGTCCTCGCAGCGCGCCAACATCGAGGAGCTGTGGCAGTTCGAGTCGCGGGGCTGCGACGGCCGCCGCGTCAACAGCGTCACTTTCTGCAAAACTTCTCCCGTAAGTGTAAAACTCTCCGTAATAAGCCGCCAGACTGAGCAGTGCGGCAGCGGGGCCGTGTTGAGGCAGGGAAGCCAGATGCCACGTTCTCTCAAGCCCTTGCAGTATTATCAATAATAATTATCATATTAGAGACCGACTGAGAATTCTGCATTTGTCTTCGATAAATCCTTACCCTGAGGCTTAGGTCGTTGAACAGATTTCGTTGATTCTGACTTTCCGAAGTCTTTGCTGGCAATCTGTCGATATAAAAATCCAAGACTTCCAACCGAGATTAAATTTCATGGATATTAGTTTACTCAAAACCGATTAGATTTTTACTGACCGATAATTGACGGTTCATTTTCAAACCAATTATAAACTGTGAAGCTTGCAAAAAAGATCGCTAATTAGATTCGGCGAGCCGGGGGGTAAACAGTGATAATAGGCCTAATACGATCTCTTGGACCGAGATGAGTCTGCAGATTTAATTTCGATCTTGATGTATAACACACACACACAGATGTATGTGTGTGTGTGTGTGTGTGTGTGTGTGTGTGTGTGTGTGTGTGTGTGTGTGTGTGTGTGTGTGTGTGTGTGTGTGTGTATGTGTGTGCTTGTGTGTGTGTGTGTGTGTCAATAACGGTAATATTACGTATTAAGAATATCTGAATGTGATGTGACATCCCAATGCTTATAGTTGTAAAGGCGGGCGGCTCTATTTTAAATACAACAATAAAAGTGTAGGAGACAGCTTAATTAACGTTTGATCATTTATCAAAAGAGGTTCTTTTTATTTCCAAAGCGGAATAATCTTGAACAGAGGGAAATTTGCATTTGCGGACGTGGATAGAAAATACCAGTAAAATGTTAGAAACGACGAAGTTAGAATCTGACAATAAACCAAAATGGTCTTCTAATCATAATCTAAGCATAATCATTTTCATTTTTTTGTAAAATTGCATTTCAACTTGTCCTAAAATTTCGGCCGAGTCGTAGGGAGTCATAGACAAATTTGCCGAGTCATAGGCCCATTTTGATTTATTGTCAAGCATTAATTGATCCGTTCTATACATATTTACATCAATTTTCTATTCGGAAATACACATGGCATTATCCCAATCACCATGTATGGCAAGAATACATGCCATGCCCCCTGTAATACAAGTTTATTAATTGTATTTACACATACATGGCTCTACAAGTGTTTAGTCACCAAGGAATCAGTTATTAGACCTACCTATTTCACCTGTTTACCCTTTTCCTTGACTATTGGAAAGGGTCTTTTGCATTATTTTGTCTTAAAGGTTACCAAGATTTTAATAACAATTCAATAATCATAACATCATTTACACTAATAACAGTATTAACATCAACTGTATTAATCAGAAAAAAACACACTTTCCCACCAATTCAAGGAATGGGAAATAAAGATCGTCCACTGATAGACTCATTGCTGACTGAGCACATGTAGAGCCATCTGTATGTAACAAAAATCACAAAAATAAACTACAGGGGACAGAACAAGAACCTGTGGTGGTTGGGTTAACTTTCAGATTTGGGAAAAGAGCAAATCATAGACTTTTTTTTGCCTAAGACAAAATTCGGAGTCTAAGACTTGCTATTCTAAGTCTCGCTCTGATCTGATGACTGCAGTCTGCTGAATGTGTCTGTATGCATATGCATGAATCCCCCTAGCGCGCGCGCTAGGGGGATTCAAAAAGTTCATGGAAAAAGTCCATAACTAAAAATTGCATGGAAGGATTTTGATTTTTTGGACATTAACATTCTTGTACCAACGTGTTATAACGTATTCAAACATGAAGGCAGGTAATATCCCATTGCCGCCAATTGAAAGTCATGTGATCTGAACCATATCAGAGCAGCTCTTATTACATCTACAACCGATGGTAATTTGGTCAGATGGGGCTAAATTGGGGCTGTAAGGTGGATGACAGACAATTTCCCATTGAAGGTCACGTTGCACAGCTCTTGTCTGCTAAGTGCCGTGAGTGGGTGCATAACGTTGATGCAGCTTTCAAGGGCGTTTTTTTTTTTTTTTTTTTTTTTCAAAATGCATTTATAATAAGCAGATGTAATTGAAGAAGTCAACCAGCAAAATCCCCTGTGCATCCTAGAAGACAGTGGCCATTACCTTTCCTTTTGAATGCTCATATTTTGCTTCGACTGGTCCACTTCCACCCCTGGGCAGCCACTGCTTTGATTGAATTTGTCCTCGAAATCGTACAGGTAGATCCATCCTCTGTCAAAATTCTCTGCAGAAAAGCTTCAGAGTCATCATCCTACTTGTTCATAATTTCTATTTAAAGATCTACCCTTCTTTGCTGCTGATATGGGTCCCTAACTGTACCCCATAATCCGGTGCAAGAACCTGTTACAAAAGGCATCAAATCGAGATTCCAAGGCACAAGATAGCATCCAAGTATCACTACTGTATTGTAAAATTGCCAGTATCAGGGCCTTGAAGACATGTAGCTTTGTCCTTCTGCACAGGTACCGGCATTTCCATATACTCTTGTCAGGAGATGTCATGACCCTTGCTGCCAGACCAATCTGTGTACTGACTTCCTGATCTAACAGCCCTGAGTCATAAACTGACACATACACACATACATACATACATACATACATACATGTGGTGGGGGCCTGTTGAGCTTCTTCCATGTTAGTTCAAGAGTAAGGCAAGGCTGTGTTCTTGCACCGACACTTTTCATCACTTGCATGGACTGGATACTGTGTAGAGCTACTGTCCAAAGTCATTGTGGAGCAACTATGGACAATATCTAGGTTACAGATCTTGACTTAGCTGACAATGTTGCTATTCTATTTAAGTCTCTAGAAAACCTGCTATACATGCATTTAGCAATGAAGCAAAGCCCCTGGAGCTAGAGGTTTCCTGGACCAAGTCCAAGATCAAGCCTTGCCTTACTCTTGAACTAACATGGAAGAAGCTCGACAGGCCCCCACCACATTTTACAGCACTTTCAGTACCATTATGCAGGCTTGCTATTAATCTAATAATCCTTGTTGGAATTCCTCTTAGTCTCAGGATTTCCCAGAGTGATTCGCAATGTATCAAACGGCTTCACGTTGGCGCTCTACAATGACTCGAAGCGCCAGGATATGGTCTATCGTGTACGTACAAGGAGTGAATCCTGATTGCTCCAGTCTATGGTGCCTCAGCTCAGCAAGTGGTCTTTGATACGTCTCAGAAGGATAAGAGTGAGAACCTTGCCTGACATACTGAGCAGTATAATACCTCGGTGATTGCTATAGTCCCACCGATCCCCTTTCCCCTTCCAAAGAGGGATGGCTACACCCCTCACCAGGGGGAATGGTACCAGTCCGCCAGATGGCGGGACAGGACAGCGCCATAGGTTCTCCACCAGCCTTTAACAGTTCAGCACTTCAGCTCTTCGGCTTGGAGATCGCTACCCTGACCTCAGTCACGGAGGGTAGATCATCGCTGATAAGTGGGTAAAGAAATCTCCACATCCAAGTTAATTGTTGGTGGATCAACCTGATACAAATGCTCAAATTACTCTGCCCAATGCTCCAGCATCCCAATTGGATCTGAGATGATCTGGAGGGGACTGCGAGGACACACACACACACACACACACACATATACACAGAAAAGATAGAGAAACAGACAGGCAAATGAATAAATAACAGCTTTATATATGGATGCACGGGCGTGTGTTGTGTTTATCCGCCCAATTGTATCCCTTCCTCTGTCCGCGCCGCCCATTGCAACCACGGCCTCATTAGAGAGAATGTCCGAGCATAATAGCATTATACACTAATACTCTGCTGCATTACGCCGGGCATTGATGAATGGACTCCCAGCCTAATTACTCTGTGGACAATGACACCTCTTAATCACCTGGTTATGTTTCCCCATCATGGCTGTCACGCCCAAACACTTGTCTTACTAGGTCGCTCTTCCCAGAGTTAGCTGTACATTCTAGCACTGTGTGAAGTGCATTTGTCTAACTCCATTTCACTTTGTTAAATGTATACATGAATGATATAGAAATATATTCAGCTATATGAGCATGCTTATCAAGTAAACAAACAAACAAATAAGCAAATGAATATATATATATGTATATATGTATGTACACACACACACACACACACATACATACATACATACATACATACATACATACATACATACATACATACATACATACATACATACATACACACACACACACACACACACACACATACACATACACATACATACATACATGAACACTCTCTCTCCCGAGCAATACATCTCGTGCGCACACACACACACACACACACACACACACACGCACGCACACGCACACACACACACGCACGCACGCACGGACGCACACACACACTCACACACTCACACACATACATACATACATACATACATACATACATACATACATACATACACACACACACACACACACACACACACACACACACACACACACACTCACACACACACTTGGTAACGAGCAAAACAATGGTGGTTCACCTTTTCAAAAATTCAATTGATCGTTTGGGAGTTTCACACATCTAAAGAGTTGAGTACGATGCCAAATGCACCACGTGGTCAATCGGTTAGCCAAATATTTAGTATC
Organism: Penaeus chinensis; assembly: GCF_019202785.1. Taxonomy (NCBI): domain Eukaryota; kingdom Metazoa; phylum Arthropoda; class Malacostraca; order Decapoda; family Penaeidae; genus Penaeus; species Penaeus chinensis. The sequence goes on along the minus strand of NC_061829.1, from coordinate 29,291,998 downwards.
TGCCAAAAAATCAAATTTTTACACAAATATTTTGTGTTTGAGTTCCAGTGCTTTAGTGACCTGAAATACGTTTGATTAGAGTAAAACCATAACATGAAGATTTGGTAACTCGTTTCTTTGGCGCAACCCAGATATGAGGGGCGAATACATACATATATATATATATATATATATATATATATATACATATATATATATATATGTATATATAAATACATACATATATACATATATATATATGTGTGTGTATGTGTGTGTGTGTGTGTGTGTGTTTACATCTATGTCTATCTATTTATCTATCTATATATAATATATGATATACCTGATTGGAACCAATAAAGAAAATTATATATATTTATTATATATACATATACACATATATACATATATGTATGTGTGTGCGTGTCTGTGTGTGAATACATACATATAGACACATATGTGTGTGTGTGTGTGCATATATGCATGCATGATTGTATATGTGTCTTTGTGTGTGAAAAAAGAAAAGTATATGAGCAAATGCACACACACACACACACACACACACACACACACACACACACACACACACACACACACACACACACACACACACACAGTAGTGCATATATGAACATATATATACATATATTATATATATATATATAAGTATACATATATATACATACATACATATATATATATTTAAATATATATATATGTGTTCATGTTTGTGTGTGTATGCAGTATGCATATATGTATATATATACATATATATTATACATATATATGTATGTGTATGATAAACATGATATGTGTGTGTGTGTGTCTGTGTGTGTGTGTGTTTGTGTCTGTGTGTGCGTGTATATGTATATTTATATATGTATGTGTAAGTACACTATTTAATGGTAATTTTCAGAAGTACTTATGAATGGTAACTAGATACATATATATATGTATATATACATAGATATACACATATATATACATATATATATATATATATATATATATATACACATGTGCATATATATATATGTGTGTGTGTATGTATATATGTATATATGTGTATGTGTGTATGTATGTATATACACACACATACAATCACTATTTAATGGTAATTTTCAGAAGTACTTATGAATATATATAACATTGGCAAAATACACACTTAATCTCTGGAAACTTTCATCAGAAGCGGACCAGGTTCCTCAACAGTCTCTCTGTTTGTGGATAAGATAGGAATAAATAATAACCGTTGCAACAACTTACACATTACGAATGTCATTTTGTAATAGTATTTCACTTTTTTTTAAAAAAGCAAATGAAGAAGAAAAGAAATATATAGATTCGGTTGTAATCAAAATGTATGTTCTAGTTAAGGAAAAACAACTGATCTGAAGAAGGAAGTGGAAGGCAAATCGAGGAGTTAGTGAAGTCCATCTGCACACAAAAAAAGGGAATTCAGGCTGTGCTCATGCCTTTGTGCGAACGAGAAGAATATCTCGGTCGTAAACTCAGAATTGACCTACATCGGAATTTCATTATCGCTGAAGTGGGTCCTCGGGAAGAAGTAAGCGAGGAAGAGAAGGAGAAGAAACAGGAGAGAGGAGGCACGTCAGCCGCCTAAAGACGAACTTCGCAGTTTAAGACGAGAAGCATGGAATAATTCGAAAAGAAGGAAATGTCACGTCTGGGACTTTTTCGTTTTCTTCACATACACTTGATACTTCGGATCCTAGGACATCTTAAGTGACGCATAATTTCAGCACTGAAGCAAACTGCGAGGCAACTATGAAGCTATACATGACAGGGCGCTTTGATCACTGCATCTACGTCAGTATTATGAGCATAGTTTAGAAGCTTCTTAACTCTAAGTTTTCCCCTTAGAACATACGGGAAGGAAAAGTATTCTTGATTATGACCGGGGTGAATAATGAAAGTGAATGAGCAAACACACACACTCTCTCTCTCTCTCTCTTTTACTGAGAGGGCGTGTTATGTCGTCGCTCCAGGGGCAGCTAAGGTCAATCTGTTGACCCCTACTGTAACTACTCTAATACAAAATCATATTGTAAGCAGTAAGCAATTATAGTGACTAACATCTTTTAAAGATTAGAAAACGAGGAAAGTGACAAAGATATTGATTTGCATTGGCAGAAAGTGGCAGTATAAGTGACAAATAAACTAGCCGTTTTTTTCTGACACGACACCCTCTGCCCAACACCCGTGGGCGTGAATGCCCTGGAGGGCGTCGAGGCGGTGTGATACGTAATTATTATTGGTAATTAGAGAGATTAGGTCAGCCTTTAAAATGTTTTATCCAAATGAAATAAAACAAATAGCAAATTTTTCGAATAGATCAAGTAGGTGTGCGGTTCAAACAACCATTTTTCCTTGCACCACTTACCTGTCTAACAAGGATGTAGCAGAATACATAAATTGCCATTTTGCCAGTATTTGTCAACAGTCATCGACTCTTCCACATGCCTCCCCTCTTGTGGCGTGTGTCAGGGAATGTGTTTGGGATTCCTGTTTCCTGATGCTGATCAAGGATGCCTTACTGGACACTGTCGATCACTGGAAATTTGTGGATGATTCTGCCATATGATAAGTGATTAAAAATGCAAAATTTGATTACAGCGACATCCAATCCTCTCTTAATAACCTCCTCACCTGGACCTCCAACACCCATGTAAAAGCCATCAGAAAGACAATCATCATGAAATTTGACGTTATCACCATTCCGTCCTCACTCTCTGCGGCCAAACTCTACAGGTAGTTGAGTGCATCAAGGCATCCACATAAGATTATACAATGCTCGGGCCTTCATATAAAAACTACGATGGTGCTCTTTAGCATACCAGACCTAACAAACATCGTCGACAGCTACAGCTCCATTGAACAATTTTTAACGCAAACTCCTAATATATATATATATATAAAATACAAAAAAAAAAAAACAAAACAAAAAAAAAAGGTAAAAAATCGGCATGACCCTCTTCCTGTCCCACCTCACCGCGCCTACTTTGCTCCAGTCATTTGACCATTTTTTTTGCACCTTTCTCTCTCTCTTTCATGATATGAAAGTAGATACTCCTGTCTGAAACATTTAATAAATGAATTAAATCCTATATAAAATTAATCTAAACCAGCAAATAATAATTTTATTTTTTTTAATGTTCATTTATTTTTCGGGGCGGGGGGGTATCTGATAGTGAAGAAATGGAGAATTGTGGATGGCAATATCACTACAAAATTGTCACATCCATAGAGTCCTAGCATGGATACAGTATATCAATTCAATTCTGAGAATTAAAGAAACACGTGCAAAATAGATTTCCGAAGCGCATGGAATACTTTTGGGAGGGAACTAGTTATAATTTCCAATATGTAAGTACACACTCACGTAAATTTTAATCATCCTCATTTTTAGGACTCAATCCATTTTTACGTACAGAGAAATGTATTAGTTACCCTAAATACAGTCAATAAGTGAACAAAAAGAAGAGGACGCCTGGATGGGGTCAGTATTCTACGTATTCATGACGCCGACGGTAGCGTTCACAGGTTGCATTAATTTAGAGTGAATCCAAACCGAAAAATTATCATTGTTTATACTTTTATTAACATTAGTGCTTCGTACCCGGTACACATACAGGCCTCTTTATAAGCTACAGCATATTACCTCGATTTATATATTTCAAATATTTCATATATTAATTTGGATTTTGGAAGAAAATTCAATTTTTTATGATGTTGATATAAAAGTGTTCTTTAGACATTCACAGACTCACATATATGCGCAGTGTAATTATCAAATAATATATGCAAGAATGCAACAAGCATAAGTCCATAGAAGTCTACCCTACGCCAATTACCTGTTTGCGCTTATGCCCTTGCTCCTCCCAAGAAATATCCCGGGTTGGCCTCTAACAATCGCTTGGTAGTTTCCTCATTCGAATACGTATAACCATAGGCTAGCTAATTCAAAATCTCCCCTCCCCCCTGATGGACGGTCCCTAGAGATCGTTCAACCAACCTCTTGTTCCGGTTCGCTCAAGGACTGACAGATACAGGAACTCACCCATTCCGACAATTGCTAAATTTCTCAACAGTGAACCGAATTGTAAATCATATTTTTGTGTATCTTCACTTATTATTTTTAATACTTGAATTGTCTACACCGTGATATCTGATAATCCTTTATGATTTAGTGTTTACACTATTGTCAAATTTAAATATATAGATGTATATATGTGTATACATACATACATACATATGTGTATATATATGTATACACATACAAACACACACAGATAGATAGATAGATAGATAAATAGATATAGATATATAGAGAGATGTAGGTATATGTGTTTATGTATAAGTAGATCAATATATGTGCGTCTGTGTACATACATATATGTGTATATATATAAACAAACCTATGTATATGTGTGTGTGTATCTGTGTGTGTGTGTGTGTGTGTGCGCGCGCGTGCGTGCGTGCGTGTATGCGTGCGTGCGTGTAAGTCTATCTATATCTCACTATATATAGATAGGTAGATATATGTGTGTATACATGTATATATAAACATACACATAAATTTTTTTTTATATGCAGGTGTGTATATGATGTAAGTATGTATCCATCTGTCTATTTATGTAAAATGTGTGTCTGTGTATATATATATATATATATATATATGTATATATATGTATATATATATGCACACACACACACACACACACACACACACACACACACACACACACACACACACACACACACACACACACATATAAATATATCCCTTTTTGCTTAGTGGCTGGTGTTGGGAACGTACGGAGCCCTAGGATTCACGGGTGAGCTCGAGGGCATTCTGTGTGGCTGGAACGTAAAGAGGATCGGCCAACCGGAGCTATGGTAAGAACGGCGACAACGGCCATGGCGTTCGTGGCTGTGAGAGTGGGAAGCGCTCTCATATGAGTATGATGACGACTGTAGTTGTACATAGATGATGGAGATAAAGATAATGCTAGTAAAAATATTTATTACGATGACTGTGCAATTATTGATAATGACAATGATACTACATTAATTTTAATGAGTAATATAACATGATAACTGTACAGGAATACAACAGAAAATCATATTGAAGCAAGATATATAGACAATAATAATTTTAGTTATGACGATAATGGCAATAATAACAAAGATATTGATAACAGAAATAACAACAGTAATAATAATGATAATAATAATAATAATAAAACCAACAATAACAATAACAATAATAATAGTTATCTTTATCATAATCATAATGATATTAATATTGATAGTAGGGATAATGATCATAATAATAATAATAATAATAATAATAATTATAATAAATGATAATGATAGTAATAAGAAGAATGATAATGATAATTAGACTGATAACGATAATAGTGATAATGACAATTATGATAATGATAATAATGAAGATAATGAAAATAATAATGATAATGCTAATGAAGATAATGAGAATAATAATGATAATGAGAATAATAATGATAATAATAAAACAAAATAATAGTAATTATTATAATAATTATAATAATAATAATAATGATAATAATAATGGTAACGTTAATGATATTGACAATAAAAATGATAATAATAATGATGGTAATAATAATGATAAAAGTGATTTCAAGTAAGTACAGTGATATTAATAATAATTATAAAATAGAAAAAGGATGATGATAATTATAATAATAGTAATTATGTTAAAAATCATAATTATGATATAGATGATGCTACTGATCATAATGATGAAAATAAAATAACAGAAGTGATGATTGTCATTTTTATAGAGAAAATGGTAAATAAAATAATAATGGTAATGATATTAATGATGATAATGATGTTATTAATGGTAATAATAATATATATGATAATAAGGATTATGATAATGCTGATAATGATGGTGATGATATTGATAATAATGGTAATGATAATGATATTAATAACATAGTAATAGTGATGACAATGTTAATAGCAATGATAATGATAAGGATCATTATAAATGAATATAATCATGATGATAATGATGATTCGGGAACTGAGAATGAAAAGAAGATAATAGCAGTAGAGGTAACGGTAATGATGATAATTATAACAATGATAATACTAAAAATGACAGTACTAGTAATACAATAATAATGATAATTATAGATAATAGTAAAAATAATAATGATAAGGAGAATGAGGAAAATGATAATGACAATGATAATTATAATAATAATAACAATAATAGTATTAGTAATAACACCAATAAAAATAATGATAATAATGATGGTATTGACAATAATAATAATCATAATTGAGATAATAGTGGTAATATCGATACTACTACTACTAATGCTGATAATAATAACGCTGATAATAATAATAACACTAACTTTGATGATAACAATGATAATAATAATAATAGTAATAATAATGATCATGGTAATGATAATGATTATGATAATACTCATGATAATGATAGTAATAATGATAATGATGATAATGATAATAATAACGGTAATAGCAGTAATAAATTTGACAATAATTATAAAGTTCATAATCATAATGTTAAAAATAATGATGATAATGATAATACTGATAATAATCATAATGATAAAATGGCAATTACAATAGTGATAATGAATATAACAGTAATAATAATACTGACGATAATAATGATAATAGTAAAAGTAATAACAAAAAAAATAACAGTTCTAATAATAATAATGTTAATAAGGCATATAATAATAATGCTATGATAATAGTGATATTAATGAAAAGTATCATAGTAATACTAATAAAATTAATAATAAGATGACAATAGATTAATGATAATAATAATAATAATGACACTGATAAAAAAATAATAACATTAAAGACGGTAATAATAGTTATGGGAATAATGATTATGATATAAATTACAGTGCAAATAATGGTAATAAAATGATAATGATAATAAAAATGATAATAACATCAATAATGATAATGGTATCAAAATAAAAATTGAAATTGAAAATACCAGCAATAGCAATAGCCACAACAATCAAAATAGAAAGGGAACAGAAATGCGATTGATAATTCTAAAGATAAGAATAATCATGAAAACACTAAGAGTGAAATACGAGTAACAATGATAGTACTAAATATAATCAGTAAGATGATAATAACAATCATAACAATAAAAATACAAATAATGATAATATTAGTAATTATGATAATATACATAATGATAATGATATATATAATGATAAAAAGATTTATCATGAATCATGTTGACTATAATAATGACGATAATAGTTATAGTAATGATAATGATAGTAATGATAACAATAATGGTGATAATGATTATAAACATCATAGTAACAATAAAATAGATAATTATAACAATGATACTGATGATGATAATAATGATAATGACAATAATAATAATGATAATAATAATAATAATAGTGATAATAATGATGATAATAATAATGATAGTAATGGTAATAATAACAATAATGACAATAATGATAATAATGATAATAAAAACAACAATAATCATAATGATAGTTTTAATAATGATGACGATGATGATAATTATGATGGTAATGATGATAATGATGATGATGATACTACTACTACTACTACTACTACTAATAGTAATAATAACAACAACAACAACAATAATAAACATAATAATAATAATAATGATAGTAATAACAAGAGCAACAATTATGATAATAGCAACAATGATAATAATAATGATAATGATAATAATAATGATAATAATATCGATAGCAATAATAATAATAATAATAATGATAATAATAATGTTAATGACAATAATACTGATATAATAGAAATTATACTAATAATATCAATAGTGATAATAATATTTAACAATAATAATAATGATGATAATAAAAGTACATGTAATAGTAATGGCAACAATGAAAATAATAATGATAGTAATAATGATGATGATGATGATAATAATAATAATAATGATAATAATAATAATAATAATGATAATAATAAAATAATAATAATAACAATATTAATGATTAAAATAATGATAATGGTAATAATAATAATAACGATAATAATAATATTGATGATAATAATATTAAGGTTAACAATAGTAATACTATTAACGAAATATGATTAGTAGTAATAATAATGATGATGATTATAGTAATAGTGATTATTGACTTAAATAATGATAGCATTATAAAGATGATAATGATGTTCATGTTAATGATCCTCATTATTAGATAATGATAGGAATGATAATGGCAATAATAATGAGGATAGGAATAAAAATAAAGGCAATGATGATAGTGCTACTGCTACTAATAATAATGATAATGACAATGATAAGGGCAATAATGATAATAATGAGAAAAATAATGATAATAATAATCATGATAATGATAATAATTATTATTATTATCCTCATGATCATTATCTTTATCATCATTATTATCATTATCATTACTATTACTATCTTTATTATTATTATCATTATTATTATTATTGTTATTATTATTACATTTATTATCATTGTTCTTCTTATTATTATCATCATCATTATTATGATTGTTATTATTATTATTATTCCTGATCATCATTGATATCATCATCATTATTATTATAAATATTATTATTACTCATAGTAGTAGTAAGAACAACAGCATTAGTAGTAATAGTACTTTTATTTTTAATGTTATATGTTATTGCTATTGTTGACATTGTCACTTTTGCCATTTATATCTTTATCATCTTTATTATCAACATCTTTATAACTATAAGTACCATTATAGTTATTATTATTATTATTATTATTACTATTATTATGATTATTACTATTATTATTGTTATTATTGTTATTATCGTTATCGTTACCATCATCATCATAATCTTTAGTTATTTCATTATCATTATTATCACCAATATTATTATAATTTTTGTCATTAGTATTTTTCTTCTTGTTCTTTTCTTCTTCTTACTACTATTATTGCTGTTGTTGTTGTTATCATTGTTATTCTATTTGTCATAATCATTATTATCATCATAACTGTTATTATCTATCATTATTATTGTTACTGTTATTATTATTATTATTATTATTACTACTACTGCTATTATCATCATTATTATTATCATTATTATTATTATTATCATTATCATTATCATTATCATTATCATTCATTATTATCATTATCATTATCATTATCATTCATTATTATCATTATCATTATCATTATCATTATCATTCATTATTATCATTATCATTATCATTATCATTATCATTATCATTATTATTATTGTTATTACTATCATTATTATTATTATTATTGTTATTATTATTATTATTATTATTATTATTATTATTATTATTATTATTATTATTATTATTTTCGTTGTTATTACCATTATCATTATTATATTGTTAACAAGTGTTAATAATAATAATTATGATATTTATACTAATACCCAAAAAAACATAACCAATAATAATGGTAAGGAAAAAGACAATAACGACAATAAGGAAGATGACAATAAAAATAATAATAATAATAATAATAATAATGATAATGATAATAATAATAATGATAATAATAATAATAATAATAGTACCAATAATAATAATAACAACAACATAAACAACAACAACAACAATAATTGTAATAGTAATAGTAATAATATAATAATGATGATGATGATGATGATGATATTGATGATGATAATGATGATGATGATGATGATGATGATGATGATGATGATGATGATGATAATAGTAATAATACTGCTAATAAT
>NC_061829.1:29254670-29262170 GCF_019202785.1 Penaeus chinensis | reverse complement strand
CGCTGGCGGGGCCTTTTCGAAGTGAGAAACGCTGGCGGGGCCCTTCTGAAGACAGAAACGCCGACGGGGCCCTTTCGAAGACAGAAACGCCGACGGGGCCCTTCTGAAAACAGAAACGCTAGCGGGGCCCTACAGAAGAGAGAAACGCTGACAGGGCCCCTCTGAAAAAAGAAACATTGGCGGGGCCCTTCCGAAGAGAGCAACACTGGCGGGGTTCTTTCGAAGAGAGAAACGCTTGCGGGGTCCTTCTGAAGAGAGAAACGCTGACGGAGCCCTTCTGAAAAAAAGAAACGTTGGGGGGCCCTTCCAAAAAGAGAAAAGCTGGCGGGTTCCTTTCGAAGAAAGAAATGCTGGGAGGGGTTCCTTTCGAAGAAAGAAATTCTGGAGGGATCCTTTCGACGAGAGAAACGCTGGCGGGGCTCTTCTGAAGAAAGAAACGCTGGCGGGGCCCTTCTGAAGAGAGAAACGCTGGCGAGGCCGTTCTGAAAAAAAAAAAAAACCTTGGCGGGACCCTTCTGAAGAGAGAAACGCTGGCAGGGCCCTTCTGAAGAAAGAAACGTTGGCGGGGTCCTTTCGAAGAGAGAAACGCTGGCGGGGCCCTTCTGAAGACAGAAACGCCGAAGGGGCCCTTTCGAAGACAGAAACGCCGACGGGGCCCTTCTGAAGACAGAAACGCTAGCGGGGCCCTACAGAAGAGATAAACGCTGACAGGGCCCCTCTGAAAAAAAGAAACATTGGCGGGGCCCTTCCGAAGAGAGAAACACTGGCGGGGTTCTTTCGAAGAGAGAAACGCTTGCGGGGTCCTTCTGAAGAGAGAAACGCTGACGGAGCCCTTCTGAAAAAAAGAAACGTTGGGGGGCCCTTCCAAAAAGAGAAAAGCTGGCGGGTTCCTTTCGAAGAAAGAAATGCTGGGAGGGGTTCCTTTCGACGAGAGAAACGCTGGCGGGGCTCTTCTGAAGAAAGAAACGCTGGCGGGGCCCTTCTGAAGTGAGAAACGCTGGCGAGGCCGTTCTGAAAAAAAAAAAAAAAACCCTTGGCGGGACCCTTCTGAAGAGAGAAACGCTGGCAGGGCCCTTCTGAAGAAAGAAACGTTGGCGGGGTCCTTTCGAAGAGAGAAACGCTGGCGGGATCCTTTTGAAGAGAGAAAAAGTGCCGGGGCCCTTTCGAAGAGAGAAAAGGTGGCGAGGTCCTTTCGAAGAAAGAAACGCTTGCGGGGTCCTTTCGAAGACAGAAACGCTGGCGGGGCCCTCCTGAAGAGAGAAACGGTGGCAGGGTCCTTTCGAAGACAGAAACGCTTGCGGGGCCCTCCTGAAGAGAGAAACGCTGACGGGGCCCTCCTGAAGAGAGAAACGCTGGCGAGGTCCTTTCGAAGAGATAAACGCTGGCGGGGCCCTCCTGAAGAGAGAAATGATGGCGGGGTCCTTTTCGAAGAAAGAAACGGTGGCGGGACCCTCCTGAAGAGAGAAACGCTGGTGGAGTCCTTCCGAAGAGAACAACACTGGCGGGGCTCTTCTGAAGAGAGAAACGCTGGCGGGGCCCTTCTGTAGAGAGAAACACCGGCAGGATCCTTCCGAAGAGAGAAACCCTGGGGGGCTCTTCTGAAGAGAGAATCGCTGATGGGCTCCTTTTGAAGAGAGAAACGCTGTCGGGGTCCTTTCGAACAGAGATACGTTGTCGGGGTCCTTCGAAGAGAGAAACGCTGTCGGGGTCCTTTTGAAGAGAGAAACGCTTGCGGAGTCCTTCTGAAAAGAGAAACGGTGGCGGGGTCCTTTCGAAGAGAGAAATGCTGTCGGGGTCCTTTCGAAGAGAGAAACGGTGGCGGGGTCCTTTCGAAGAGAGAAACGCTGTCGGGGTCCTTTTGAAGAGAGAAACGCTGTCGGGGTCCTTCTGAAGAGAGAAATGGTGGCGGGGTCCTTTCGAAGAGAGAAACGCTGTCGGGGTCCTTTTAAAGAGAGAAACGCTTTCGAGGTCCTTTCGAAGAGAGAAACGCTGTCGAGGTCCTTTGGAAGAGAGATAAGCTGTCGGGGTCCTTTCGAAGAGAGAAACGCTGTCGGGGTCCTTTCGAAGAGAGAAACTCTGTCGGGGTCCTTCTGAAGAGAGAAACGTTAGCGGGGTCCTTCTGAAGAGAGAAACGGTGGCGGGGTCCTTTCGAAGAGAGAAACGCTGTCGGGGTCCTTTTAAAGAGAGAAACGCTTTCGAGGTCCTTTCGAAGAGAGAAACGCTGTCGGGGTCCTTTGGAAGAGAGAAACGCTGTCGGGGTCCTTTCGAAGAGAGAAACGCTGTCGGGGTCCTTTCGAAGAGAGAAACGCTGTCGGGGTCCTTCTGAAGAGAGAAACGTTAGCGGGGTCCTTCTGAAGAGAGAAACGGTGGCGGGGTCCTTTCGAAGAGAGAAACGCTGTCGGGGTCCTTTTGAAGAGAGAAACGCTGTCGGGGTCCTTTCGAAGAGAGAAACGCTGTCGGGGTCCTTTCGAAGAGAGAAACGCTGTCGGGGTCCTTTTGAAGAGAGAAACGCTGTCGGGGTCCTTTCGAGGAGAGATACACTGTCGGGGTCCTTTCGAGGAGAGAAACGCTGTCGAGGTCCTTTTGAAGAGAGAAACGGTGGCGGGGTCTTTTCGAAGAGAGAAACGCTGTCGGGGTTCTTTGGAAGAGAGATACGCTGTCGGGGTCCTTTCGAAGAGAGAAACGCTGTCGGGGTCCTTCTGAAGAGAGAAACGGTGGCGGGGTCCTTTCGAAGAGAGAAACGGTGGCGGTGTCTTTTCGAGGAGAGAAACGCTGTCGGGGTCCTTTCGAAGAGAGATACACTGTCGGGGTCCTTTCGAAGAGAGAAACGGTGGCGGGGTCTTTTCGAGGAGAGAAACGCTGTCGGGGTCCTTTCGAAGAGAGATACACTGTCGGGGTCCTTTCGAAGAGAGAAACGCTGTCGGGGTCCTTCTGAAGAGAGAAACGGTGGCGGGGTCCTTTCGAAGAGAGAAACGGTGGCAGGGTCCTTTCGAAGAGAGAAACGGTGGCGGGGTCATTTCGAAGTAAGAAACGGTGGCGGGGCCCTCCTGAAGAGAGAAACGGTGGCGGGGTGCTTTAGAAGAGAGAAACGCTGTCGGGGTCCTTTTGAAGAGAGAAACGCTGGTGGGGCCCTCCTGAAGAGAAACGCTGGCGGGGCACTCCTGAAGAGAGAAACGGTGGCGGGGTCCTTCTGTAGAGAGAAACGCTGGTGGGGCCCTCCTGAAGAGAAACGCTGGCGGGGCACTCCTGAAGAGAGAAATGGTGGCGGGGTCCTTCTGTAGAGAGAAACGCTGGCGGGGCACTCCGGAAGAGAGAAACGCTGGCGGGGTTCTTTCGAAGAGAAAAACGCTGACGGAGCCCTTCTGAAGAGGGAAACGCTGGCGGGGCCCTCCTGAAGAGAGAAACGTTGGCGGGGCCCTCCTGAAGAGAGAAACGCTGGCGGGGCCCTTCTGAAGAGAAACGCTGGCGGGGCACTCCTGAAGAGAGAAACGGTGGCGGGGTCCTTCTGTAGAGAGAAACGCTGGCGGGGTCCTTTCGAAGAGAGAAACGCTGTCGAGGTCCTTTGGAAGAGAGATAAGCTGTCGGGGTCCTTTCGAAGAGAGAAACGCTGTCGGGGTCCTTTCGAAGAGAGAAACTCTGTCGGGGTCCTTCTGAAGAGAGAAACGTTAGCGGGGTCCTTCTGAAGAGAGAAACGGTGGCGGGGTCCTTTCGAAGAGAGAAACGCTGTCGGGGTCCTTTTAAAGAGAGAAACGCTTTCGAGGTCCTTTCGAAGAGAGAAACGCTGTCGGGGTCCTTTGGAAGAGAGAAACGCTGTCGGGGTCCTTTCGAAGAGAGAAACGCTGTCGGGGTCCTTTCGAAGAGAGAAACGCTGTCGGGGTCCTTCTGAAGAGAGAAACGTTAGCGGGGTCCTTCTGAAGAGAGAAACGGTGGCGGGGTCCTTTCGAAGAGAGAAACGCTGTCGGGGTCCTTTTGAAGAGAGAAACGCTGTCGGGGTCCTTTCGAAGAGAGAAACGCTGTCGGGGTCCTTTCGAAGAGAGAAACGCTGTCGGGGTCCTTTTGAAGAGAGAAACGCTGTCGGGGTCCTTTCGAGGAGAGATACACTGTCGGGGTCCTTTCGAGGAGAGAAACGCTGTCGAGGTCCTTTTGAAGAGAGAAACGGTGGCGGGGTCTTTTCGAAGAGAGAAACGCTGTCGGGGTTCTTTGGAAGAGAGATACGCTGTCGGGGTCCTTTCGAAGAGAGAAACGCTGTCGGGGTCCTTCTGAAGAGAGAAACGGTGGCGGGGTCCTTTCGAAGAGAGAAACGGTGGCGGTGTCTTTTCGAGGAGAGAAACGCTGTCGGGGTCCTTTCGAAGAGAGATACACTGTCGGGGTCCTTTCGAAGAGAGAAACGGTGGCGGGGTCTTTTCGAGGAGAGAAACGCTGTCGGGGTCCTTTCGAAGAGAGATACACTGTCGGGGTCCTTTCGAAGAGAGAAACGCTGTCGGGGTCCTTCTGAAGAGAGAAACGGTGGCGGGGTCATTTCGAAGTAAGAAACGGTGGCGGGGCCCTCCTGAAGAGAGAAACGGTGGCGGGGTGCTTTAGAAGAGAGAAACGCTGTCGGGGTCCTTTTGAAGAGAGAAACGCTGGTGGGGCCCTCCTGAAGAGAAACGCTGGCGGGGCACTCCTGAAGAGAGAAACGGTGGCGGGGTCCTTCTGTAGAGAGAAACGCTGGTGGGGCCCTCCTGAAGAGAAACGCTGGCGGGGCACTCCTGAAGAGAGAAATGGTGGCGGGGTCCTTCTGTAGAGAGAAACGCTGGCGGGGCACTCCGGAAGAGAGAAACGCTGGCGGGGTTCTTTCGAAGAGAAAAACGCTGACGGAGCCCTTCTGAAGAGGGAAACGCTGGCGGGGCCCTCCTGAAGAGAGAAACGTTGGCGGGGCCCTCCTGAAGAGAGAAACGCTGGCGGGGCCCTTCTGAAGAGAAACGCTGGCGGGGCACTCCTGAAGAGAGAAACGGTGGCGGGGTCCTTCTGTAGAGAGAAACGCTGGCGGGGTCCTTTCGAAGAGAGAAACGCTGGCGGGGCCCTTCTGAAGGGTGAAACGTTGGCATGGGTGGTATACTGCATAAACTGCCTGGTTTCCCTGAGAAGATTGGGAAAATAAAATATATCAAAGATCTGACAGTATGTTTCGTACACTCATGAAGGTGCCTGAAGAGGTGAAGAGTCTTCTCGCGTAAATGGAATTGACGGACGCTTATGGGTTTTAGAGTTATTAGTTATGATACAATGTCCGGCAGGTTACCTGACACGGAATCATCTAAGAAAATGTTAGGGAATTTGGATAGCGCCTTAAAAAGCTTGTGTTGCTGCAATTCATTTAAATGGTCGCGATTCACACCTGACAAAGCGGCACTGGTACATGCGCCTACATTGCGTTGGCGGAAGGACTGAGTTCGATGTCGGAAAGATGGTGAATATAGAGTCCTCGTATCCAAAATCCAGCGTCCCATAATATTCATCAAAATCATCCTTAAATTCATCGAGTTCATTACTCTCCTCTGCAGCTTCATTATGCTTGCTCACGGGATCCTCGACCGAATCGCTCCGTCCTCACCATCTCCCACGGCAACAACTGTGTCTACTTCACTGACTTCTGCCAAGCAAGCCCCATTTTTAATCTCTTTAGGTTTCGAATCTGTATTAACAAACATATACACAATGGGTTATTTAGAGACATTGCAAGCACAGAATCACTTACGCCAGTCGGAAATGCACTTATCTGTAAACATCAACAACATGGTGTGGCCACCAGCACCAATGGAATCACTTACACCCGTCATAAATGTGATCGATCCGGAAAAGCTCCTTGTCACTAGACCCTCAACAAATTTCCCTGTATGAGGAGGGCACAAAACCGTGCACAGTGCATGTACTTTGAGACATGATACTACCCACTGCATGATTATTAATAACCGTGATACACAAAAAATTTGCATAAGTGTAAGTAACTGGCAATTTACGCCCTTGCAATTTCCGCCCCGAGAGCAGAAAATCTATCCACGTAATTTCGTTCACAAACATGAAAATCAATATTCCACTTAGGTAATTAACAATGTAAAAGATATCCACATGAATAAAAATTAATAACCAATACAAGATTATTACTTGAACTTGAGGAAATTTTTAATGAACGAAACTTACCGCGAATACTTGGCCTCACAACTGTAATTTTACGATTATCACTAATTCCACATAGAAGAAATTATTCCATGATGTTCTGACAATATCTAACGAGTACATAAACCCGACTGTATCATAAAAAAGATGCTCTCATTGTGCCTAATAATCATTGATGTTCATTGTAACCATCCAATAGTAATTTCCCTAGTGAAGTTGCTCTCATGGTTTAACTATCAGAAATTGGAAAGTAAAACTTCATACGTAATAAAATGTTAAAATGGGCTCGACTCCTAGTACAATACTAAAAGGTAACTGACATAAAAGACGATAAAATCCCGGCTCACTCATTAGCGTAACTACAGCATCACCATCGCTGCCACCAAACTAATATAATGTAGAGTTACTTCCATCGAAGCCGCTGATGCAACGTGAATAAGTGAGGGAGAGATAGAGGGGTTAAAGGTCATACCCTCCTTTTATAGGCTGCAAAATCTGAACTGTCACTATTAGAGAGAACCACATAAATATAGGTAGACTGACATAGTTAACGTGGGGGAGTTAATAAGTTTGGGTGCCATATGAAAACGTTTATCCGTCGCAATCCGGATATTCAAACGTTTTTTTTTTTGCAAATATGTCATAATCAAATAAGCTCAATCTGAAAAGTGTTCGTTTTATGTAGTGATGTAATTATAATACATGAAAACTATAAAACAAAGAAATAGATGTTACTGGAAGAAAAAATAAAATTATAATCACGATCACTTTGTTACATCCTGTGGCCACACATACGAAGTATTCATATTTATGTCCGCATTATAACTATAACATAATTTATCGAATGAACTGACAGTATGAATCATTTTCCGCAGTGTTACCTAAATGTCGAATGTAAAATCGCGTCCGGCGAGGCGACGCTTTCACGCTTCATGGGGCGTCTGCAGCGTGTCACAGGCACCATCACAGACATAACACCGATAACCCGTCGGCGAATTGGCCTTCGGTGAAAAGTCCGACTACCATGTACATCCACGAACCATTAAAGAAATATTGCACCGCTTTTACTGAAATGTTCACCAATGATATGACTGTTTCTTTCATCCAAATTCACATACACATGCATATGTGTGTGTGCATGTGTGTTACACACACACACACACACACACACACACACACACACACACACACACACACACACACACACACACACACATATCATATATATATATATATATATATATATATATATATATATATGCATATATATGTGTGTGTGGATGTTTGTGTGTGTGTGCTTGTGTTTATATCTATATTTATATATCTATATCTATATCTATATAT
>NC_061829.1:29212170-29214670 GCF_019202785.1 Penaeus chinensis | reverse complement strand
ATCCCTAGGGAACCCCGCCGGTGGACGTTGGGCCCCACAGCCCGGCGACCCCCTTTATTTGAGGCAGTGTCGGAGGAGGTGGCAGAGGTGACGTCCACCCAGAGTGACTGCCCGAGGCTTAACCTTAGGTGAGCTATCTGGGTAGTTGCTTGGAGCATCCGGTCCTTGAAGTAGGACGAACGGTTACCTCTGCTATCAAAGAAATTGGAGCAGTTGGGAGTTGAGGTGGCTACCCTCTCAGAGGTGGGGAGACCTGGCAGCGGCACGATCAGTATTGGTGGGTACACCTACTACTGGTTGGGTCGTGGCAATGATCTAGGGAATAGCCATAGCCATCTCTAGATGACTTCAACCCTCGGTAGTTGAGGTAACACAAGTTGATGTGAAAGAGGCATTCTATGCCAAACTCACATCCGTGGCAGACAATTTCCCAGCAAAACATTCGCATTGTTCTGTGTGACTTCAATGTGTTATCTAGCTATGATCGAGCTGGCTCCTGGTATCAGCGCTCCAACCCGCAACACTGGGCATGGTATAACAATACAGGTATTGTGTTCAAGGAGATCAACCACATTCTTGTCAGCATTCGATGGAGGATCCTCCAGAATTGCAGGACTTACCGGAGTGCCGAGTTCTGTGACACTGACCATAGGCTGGTAGTGGCTACCCTATGGGTCCACTTCAAAACTCCTCTTCCCTCCAGTGGCCACTCTAGGGTGTTTCACTTGGACAGACTGAGGGAGGCGGAGTGTGCCTGTGGGTTCGCCATAGCAGTCTCAGAACTTGAAAACCTGATGGACCCAGTTGCTCTGTGGGATTCCCTAAAGTGCAAAACAGGAGTTCATTGGCGTACACCTGAGGGCAAGGTAGGATTTCATCTCCCAGGAGACATTGGAGGCCACTTAAGCATGTCGCATGGCTCAGCTGAATGGCAATCAGGATTTGCGTCACTCTTTGGTGCGGAGGGCTCGGACACTGCTGAGAAGGGACAAGGAATAGTTCATCAGGAAGAGGTTGAAGGCCATTTCTTGGTAAATGCCCTTCGCCCTGCCTACCAAGCCCTGAGGAAAATGAACTCTAAGCCCTCTTCGCAGATGATTGCAGTTCGCTTAGTAGATGGACAGATCATCTCAGATCATGTTGGGGTTCGTGAACATTGGTCTATGTATTTTGAGCAGCTATACAGGTAGACCCTCCAACAGTTAGCTTGGATACATGTGGTATCACAATGCCTGTGCCAGACCCACCCATGAGCGAGGAAACTCCTACCCTAATTGAGGTTAGGATATTGAGTTCTTTGCTGAAATATGGGAAAGCCACAAGCATAGGTAATATCCCTACTGAACTGCTAAAGGCTGGGGGTAAACCTATGGCATGGGGCTAACATGCAGTCTTGACTGCCATTTGGCAGTCTAGTACCATTCCCCCTGACCTGTTGAATGGCATGGTCATCCCTCTCTGGGACTGTAGCAACTACTGTGGCATTACGCTGCTCAGTATACCAGGCAAGTTTTCGCTCTCATTCTTCTGAAATGGATCTGCAACCACCTAAAAACTGGAGCAGTCTGGATTCATTCCTGGCAAGTCCACAGTAGATCTCCAGAGACCGGAGCAGTCTGGGTTCACTACTTGTAAGTCCACAATAGAAAGTATCCTAGCGCTTCGAGTAATTGTGGAATGCTCTCGTGAGTTTGGTGGGTTGCTTGCAGCCTACATCGACCTCAAGAAGGCCTTTGACATGCTTGCAGTATTGCCGCCAACACCCGGGGTTTTGTCTTGTAAGGAACCCCGAGAAAACATAATTTGATTTATTCGAAGATTTTTGTTAGTATGACGTCGTGGTGTTGATAAGGATAACATTTATTCCACTGTTGAATGTGTGCCCAAAGTACATCGGTCATGGAACCAATTTGCTTTTTTATCCTTTTTTTTATTTAATAGTCATACACAAATAGACAGGCGGCATATTCCACCTTTAATTCTAACAATAATAGTTGTAAGAAAATAAATAAGAAACTTCTCTTTTACTAGTCTGATTAAATCCTAAACCGAACTCCATCCTTCCCTTCTAATATTAAATGTTAATCAACAATTAATCACAATACATATAAATATATATATAAAGAACAAAAATCAGATGGGATCTATATGTTTATATATACATAAGTATGTACATGTATAGATACACACATACATACAGAAGCCATATAAAAAGATGTTTCTGTGTCTCTGTATAAGACCTTCTCTTTCTTTGGCCTCAAAACACCAGGTTACACTTCAAGACTTGTGATTCCCATTATCAGTGTTGAGGAAAGTTCAGCAATAAAACCAACAAATCACATTATCATTATATTGCTTAAACACTTCACTCATTTGCATATATAAAAAAATCGGCAGGTATAATAGTACATACAGTTTCCTTTAAGCATATCAGTAGCACATGGGTCACAACACATTTCACGGTTCAGTTCTTCCTCCATCCGAGATTAAGATCTGTCCT
>NC_061829.1:29177170-29202170 GCF_019202785.1 Penaeus chinensis | reverse complement strand
TAAATAAAAAGACATTTATAATCTTTAAAATCTATGGGGGAATTTTATTCATAGACACAATGGGAGCATGGAGATAAGGGCAGATTCCTAGAACCACTGCTACAGTATGACCTTTCTGCATGTAACGATACATATCTTTACTTTCTCTCTCTCTCTCTCTCTTTCTCAATTCCTCTATCTCACTCTCTCTCTATATATACACTTTTCTCTCTCTCGCTCTCAATTTCTCTCTATATATACACATACCATCGATGTTACCAATCAGTCGAGAGTTTCTGGTATGGGTCCCCCACGTTGTTGGTGTAGGGGAAACGCACAGTCCATTTTGTCACATTTGGTAGTGTGGGCAGAGGTTGACCACCACTCCAGGGTGGGGGACCTGGAGTGGTGGCCCCCAGGAGAAAGCAGCGTCCGAACAGGGCTGTGACTCAAGGTAGAGTGAGTGGTCATGGAGAGGGTCAGAGGTTATGAGCAAAGGGGATGCGGATAGGTCAACACGGCAGCGAGGATGCGGGCACGCATTTCGAGGGCATGACCTCTGAGAGCATCTAAGGGCATCAGACCATTGTCCTCGTCGGAGCAGCATCTTGGACTTGTGCTCAGGGGACAAAGTAGGGAGATGGGGCGTCATTCCTTTTCAATACCACGTGAAACACTTAACATCCTGGCGGCTGACCGTATGATTATGTAATGAAACCTCCACGGTTGTGGAAGCTGGCGGCCCTCTGGTGGCGGTGTCTAGTGCCTCAGGGTTGACAAGGCTGGCTTGTCAAGCCTTTTTGCAGGCAGTCTTGTCTTGTTATGGTCCTGCTGGAGTCACTGAATGCCTGGTGCACAGCGAGTTTGTCGCTGACCGTGATGCCGAACCTTCACAGTGTTGGACTCATATGACCTCCTCTTGATCGTATCCTGCCTCGTACACTTCTGTCGTCAGCCAGTGCTCGGTGTGTGTCCTGGCAAGCTGCCCCCTTTTTCACATAGCTGCCCTGACATTTTCTAAAATAAGTACACAGAGGACAGAGACAGGCAAAGAGGCAGGGGTGGGGTTTGTTGCCTGAAGACAGGGGTCGTATTTCATCTATAATCAAATATGTTGAGTGAGACTGATATCTTAAGTTTTTTTTTTTTTTTCAATAATTCAACTTTCATAGGATAAACAGTGGAACATGCTTGGAGAGACAATTGCAACTGTCTGCAAGAACTCTCTTGAGTTGCAATTGCCTTAGATAGGAAGAGGTGCAACTCTACAAGAGATACATATTGTACATAACTATAAGGATGGAAAAGTTTTTTGCAGTCTGCAAAAACAGTCGTGAATGACAAATTTCCTTGGGTAGAAAGGAAAATGTAACAATGCGAAGCTTAACAGTGCATACAATATACATCTGTCTAATAGAAAGTACACGTCCTTTCTACCATGGTAGTCTCTGACTGGTTCACAGAACTTGAAAACTCTGTGGGAGTCCTTTAAGTGTGTATGCCTGAGGTCAAAGCAAAATTTCATCTCACTAGAGATATTGGAGGCCATGGATATGTGTCCAATGGCTCAACTGTATGACAATCAGGATTTACACCAATCCTTGGTGCACAGAGTAGATGGACAGGTCATCTTAGATCATGTTGGGATTCTTAAATGTTGGGCTGAATATTTGAGCAGCTGTACCAGGTAGACCCTCCAGTAGTTAATCTAGAAGCAAGTGGTGTCACAATCCCTGTGCCGGACCCTTCCATGAACGAGGAACCTTCTACCCTAAGATTAAGGAGACGAACTTTAAGCTGAAGGATAGGAAAAATGCAGGCATATGTGATATCCCTGCTGAACTGCTTAAGGCTGGGGTTGAACCTATGGCATGGTGTTTGAGTACAGTTTTGGCTGCCATCTGGCAGTTTGGTTCAATTCCCCCTGACCTGTTGAAGAGCATGGTCATCCCTCTCTGGAAGGGGAAAGGGGATTGGTGAGACTAGCAATTACCGTGGCAAACTGCTCAGTATACCAGTAAGGTTTTTTGCCCACATTCTTCTGAAATGGATCCATGACCACTTACTAAGGCACCAGAGACTGGGGCAATCTGGATTCACTCCTAGCAAATCCACAGAAGGCCGTATCCTAGCGCTGTGGTATGAAATCATGAATTTGTTCATGAGCTGCTTGCAGACTACATTGACATCAAGAAGGCATATGACTCAGTACATTGCGAATGAATCGCAATAGATCCTGTGGATTATTGATGTAATAGCAAGCCTTTACAATGGAAGTGAAAGTGCTTTAAAAAGTGGTGGGTATTTGTTGAGCTCCTTTCCTGTTATCTCAGGAGTGAGGCAAAGTTGTGTCCTTGCACCAACAGTTTTCAACACTTGCATGGACAGCATAATGGGCAGAGCTACCATCCAAAGTCAGTCTGGAGTAACACTGAGCTATATCAAAGTCACTGACATCGACTTTGCTGACGATGTTGGAATCACTGGTGGCAGCTCTTGATACATTTAGCAATGAGGCGAAGCCCTTGGGTCTAGGGGACTGGACCCAGACCAAGATCCCGGAATTTTTTTGGGCCTGTTAGGGAACTTGTTCTTACAGTGAGGAAGTCTCAAAGAGCCTTACATACCTTGGTAGAAAAGTCTATGTCTCTGGGCTGTCAAACCAAGATGTCAGTAGACAGACTGGCCTGACAGCAGGAGCTATGAATTCGATCATCAAGAGTATTTGGGGATGTCGGTACCTATACAGAAGGACCAAACTACGTGTCTCCAAGGCCTTGATACTGCTAGTCTTGCTATATGGAAGCGAAACAAGGACGCTATCTAGTGCCTTAGAGTCTCGTCTTGATGCCTTTTGTATTAAGTCGTATGCTGGATCACAGGGTACAGTTAACTAGACCATGTGTCCAACCAACAGTTACACCGTGACACTTACGTACTTTGACATTTGCGAAGATCTAGCTTCACCCAGGCCTTCCATATATGGCCCAGCCATCCATAACACTGGCATAGAACCGCCAACTCAGTCTATACGGGCACCTAACTCGTTTTGCTGTGGATGATAAGTGCCCATCAGGTTGTCTTTACGATACAATTCTCAGCGGAAGAGGCCCGTGGGACGACCTAGGAGATCACGGCTTGGGCAGCTCGACCAGACCTGTCGCGAGGTGCAAGAGATGGGCCAGGGGATGCGTCCGTGAGCTCTCGTCGGCGTTCCCCCCCTCCCCCCCTCCCGATGATAATGATATATGAATATACATATATATATACATATATGTGTAAATATAAATGCTTATATATATATATATATATATATATATATATATATATATATATATATATATATTTGTGTGTGTGTGTTTGTGTGTAAATGTTTACATGTGTATATATACACATATATGTGTTTATTTGTAAATGGATATATTTATATAAATGCTTACATATATGTCTATATCTATATATATATATATATATATATATATATATATATATATATATATATATATATATATATTTCAGCTATATACTTGCCACGAGGGAAGCGTAATCTTAAGATGAAAATGATAACCAAGGCTGTGATGAACATTTTTATTTTGTAAACGTTTCAAAGACGTTTCATCTTCAGGGCTACGAAGAAGGAACAAACAAAATAAATACATTAGAGCCAAACAAGGCAAGAAATAACAGTTCAAAATTATATAAATCATAAAACAAACGAAACGAAAGAAAAATAGACGGAACAATAGGGGACGTATGTACAAACGAAAAGACCGGTAAAACTCACCATAAACAACTAAACAGATAATCATGGTTACAGGATTACATCGTAAGTAACTGTGTGGCTGTTGAGTTGTTGGTTAGCTCTGGCTTTATCTTATGAATAAATAAAGATTCCGAGATTAGGAGGTCGAGTCTGTTGGCAGATGTAGACAGAACTTTGAAATCACTGTGAGTATAGGGGTGGATTTCCGTGTGTGAATGTTGGCGTATTGCAGAGAACGCCGGTTTGCTCAGACTTGTTCTTAAGGACTTCCCCATATGTTCAAGAATTCTATGCTTGAACAACTGGTCGTTGATCCAATATTATTGCTAGGGCAGTTAAACATATATACAATGTTTGAACCTAAGTCAGGAACAAAAGACTCTCTCTTCTTTAAATAAGTGCTGATAGTATGGTTATTCGTGAAACCTGTATTGAATTTTAGCTAGGGGGAACGAATATTTGAGTAACTCACGTAATTGTTTTCGAACGCAATAGCTTAATCGTCCGAAATATGGTAATTTGGTGTTTTTGGTTTGCTTAGGAACAGACGTCAGTTTTAAATGTTGGCAAAATTTATTGTTTAAAAATGACCTCATGGTTTTATGGAAAATACTGCTTGGGTAGCCATTTGTTTCAAAGTAATTTAATAAGAACTTCATTTCCTTATCAAAGAGGGACCAGGTGGAGCAAATTTTATATGCTCTGTTAATTAAAGTGGATGTGATATTAACCATGTTCCTCTGTGGTAAATAACTCAAATAATGCATTCCCAAACCAGTAAAAGTAGGTTTTCTGTAAACAGTAGTGTACAGGCGACCGTTTTCTTTGGTGATAAGTTTATCAAGAAAGGAAAGTTTTTTTTTTTTTTTTTTCAATTTCACTGGTAAACCTTATGTTATAGTGTTGGTCATTAAGGTAGGATATGAACAGTTGTACATGTAATGGGTGTTTGAACAAAAGAAAAGTATCATCGATGTATCTTTTGTAAAACAAGGGGTTAAATTCTAGTGGGCAGTGTTGTAGCCATTTCCTTTCATGATATTTACATAAAAGCATTAGCATAACTAAGGCCAATGGGAGAACGCATAGCAACACCATCAATCTGAGTGTACAGGCGGTTGTCAAAATAAAAACTGATTTTTTTTATGACTTTTAAAAGAGAAAGTAACTGTTTCTTTTCTAAACCAAATTGTGAAGGGATTCAGCTGTAGTATTGTTAGTAATGATTTGTGTGGTCTCTGCGAGAGGTACATTCGTGAACAAGAACTCGACATCAGAACTAGCCATAGTTATGGTGTCATCAAATCTTAAATGGCTGATTTGATTCACCGTGTATGCGGTATATGTTAGAGGTTGAATGATTTGTACAAGAAATTTTGCCAGGTTATAACTGAAGGTGTCAATAGATGAAATACTTGGTGTAAGGGGTATACCTGGTTTGTGTACTTTTGGGAGACCAAACTTAACACCAGCACGAGAACCAGCTGAAAAGATAAGATGATATATGGTTTCATCAATGATTGTTTTTAAAGGTCGAATAACTCTGGTTAGCTTGTCCTCTAGTTTTAACAGGTGAGTGGCCAGGTTGACATTTAGTAGTTGGAATTTAGACGAATCAGAAAGTATATAAGAAAGTTTGCCAATGTAATCAGTTATTTTCAATAACACTATGCCCCTTCCTTTATCAGTTTATTTTTTATTACAATATGTTCATCTCACTTTAAATTTTGAAGACTGTTAGTGACTTGTTCAGTGAAATCAGATGAATACGATGTTTTCCGGCTTTGTTGTACATAGATACTATTGGCCATAAAGGCTATTTTCCTATAGACTATTTTCCTGTGACCGTAATTACTTGTTTAGTTGTTTATGGTGTGTTTACCGGTCTTTTCGTTTGTACCTACGTCCCCTGTCGATCCGACTTTTTTTCTTTTTGTTTCACCTATTGAAGGATTTATATAATTTTGAATTGTTATTTCTTACCTTGTCTGGCTCCAATGTATTTGTCCTTCTTTGTAGCACTGAGGATGAAGACGGTCATCTTTGAAACGTTTGCAAAATAAAGATGTTCATCACAGCCTTGGTTATCATTTTCATCTTAAGATTATATATATATATATATATATATATATATATATATATATATGCATATATACACATATAGATATGTATGTATATATATAAATATATTTGTCTATATCTCTCTCTATATATATAAACACACACACACATATATATGTAATATATATATAAACAAATATATATATATATATATATATATATTGGGTCAACAAGACATAGCAAGACCGGATGGTATCCTTCACACCTCTGTCCAGCAGCCGCCCTTCTCCTTGGAGGGCGCAAGTGCTGCCCAGCTTTCTCTTTCCGCAAGGGATTAAACATCCGCTCTCGAAGGGAACCGCCGCATAAAAGGACACGTTAGCAAGACAGAGGGAGAGACACGGCAGACAAGCCAAGCCACACAGGGTCCAGGTCCACCACCTCGTCCTCGACCCTGGGACACGGGGGTCTCTTGGGGGGTCTTATATCTATCTTCAGTAATAAACAAGCAAGCTAAGACCCCTTTTATTGATCGTCCCAAGATCATCTCTCGTGTCGCTCATAATCTGGTGGCTTGCAGTGGCCTCTCGCTTACATCTGGTGGCAGCGGTGATCAAGAACCTCACAACACCGACGGTAATTCACCTACCACCACGCTCCTCGCCTACGCCTGTTGCCGATCCACGTCATCTACTGACAAGCTACTCCTTTAACGCCCAGCCATCGCTACCAAATCCTCTTCAGATCCACACCATGTCTGTCCTACTTCTTCGTGCTGACCAGTCACGCCTTTGCTAACCCTCCTGACGAAGTCGCTGAAGATGTATCCCGCTCACCTGCCTCGCCAACTCTTGGCGAACCCTCGTCAACACAGCCAGGATGTCGCAGTTCTACCCAGTACCAACAACCTTACTCATTGCTATTAAAAGTAAGTGTACCTATTAGTGCCAGATGATTATTGTCCTCTCTATATCCACCCACACCTTGCATACAAGTTGCCTTCTTTCAAATTCAAGTACACGCCGCTCAACGGACACACTACTAACTCTATTCTACATGAGTTCTCGTTGTCAACAGTGTTTTGTTTTAACAAACGAAGTCACACACCTCACATCTTATTCCCTGTCCTAACCATTCCGTAATTGATATATTGTGTTACTATTATTTTTCTGTCTCTTATCATTTTTGTCCTCACATCGCACAATTTAGTATATAATATTTTTCTTACAACAAATGATTACCTTCGAGTTTATTTAATTGTTGTTTATCGAAATGGCAACACCTATGGAGGTAAGGCGGCATTCCGCCTCTATTTGAACAGAACATTTGCTTATTTCTTGAATATAAAAACGCCTCATACTTCAAACCTTTATGTATGGCAGCTAAATTAAATAGAAATCTTCAAATTCGCTTAGAAGTTAACAAGTACTTCATCTAGTAGCAGCTGATCGAGCTAATGAAGTGAGACTTTCTTTTCACCGAAACAAAACACTTTTTCAATAAACAGAAAACATACGTTATATTTTCCATTAGAGAACATTACACGAAGTATGGGTATGGAGAATATAAGGACGCCTTTTTATTTTGTGTATGCATCATACGTGTGTACGTGTGCGTGCGCGTGCGTGCGTGCGCGTAGCCGTGTGTGTGTTTGTGTGCGCGTGTGTGCATGCGTGTGTGTATGTGTGAGCCCGCCTGCGCGCGCGTGTGTGCGTATGCGTGTGTTTACAAGTATATACTTGATGAGTTACAAAAATATATGTATCATATGTAATATTACATATATTACATTGCCTCTTTACATGGTCTATTAGCCGTTGTATCTCATTATTTACATTTGTCTGTCACATTTGTATTTCTCTTTCTCTTGTTTGTGTGTATATATGTATATATATATCATATCTAAACTTTACGAAGTTAAAGGTTTTTATACATTCCCTTTATATGTTTATGGAATAATTATTTTCATCTATACGAAATGTCCGGAGCATGCAGTAAGCTGGGTACAGAACTACTAAATTGGCTACTACTAATTGGGTAATTTAAAGACTTCTGCACAGGGGACTTCTGCAGACTTCTTCAGAGGGGGCAGAGAGAACGCCCTCCACGCCCTCCTTCAAGGAAATGTTTTTTTTTTTTCTATCGCAAACAGAATTCCAGCACTAAAGCAGCCATGAATTCCGAAGAGACACAAAACGCCCTTTAAATGCTCTCCCTCGAGGATCTGGTTTTCCAGCAGCGTTGGAACAGCGACGCTCAGGTGACTACGAGTTCTATGCTTTTCCTGGAGGAGACCGCGGTCCTGGAGCAGAACTTCGAGGCGATGCACATGTCCTTCCCCGCCCGCCCTTCCACATGCGCCTAGACGTCCTGGCCAACAATCCGGACGTCCCAGAGCAGTAGTGATGATGACGTCACGGCGCTGCTGAGCGACTGCGGCCGGCTGTTGCTCGCTTGCTCTCCTGGGAATGCAGGCAGGCGATGGTTTTGTTGGACTTTGGATCTGTAGTATCATAAATAGAGGAATAGATGGATAAATTAAATAATGGTAATAATAAAAGATAATGAAAAAATGAAAAAGAAAATAAAAATACATAGAAGAAATGTATGTGTTTCTCTGTGTGTGTGTTTGGGTAAGTAAGTGCGTGTGTATATGCGCGCATGCATGCATGCGAGCGTGTGTGCGATAGACAACAAAGATACAAATGAAATAGATTCAGCACAACACACACACACACTCACACACACACACACACACACACACTCACACTCACACTCACACTCACACTCACACTCACACTCACACTCACACACACACACACACACACACACCGCGAACAACATTAATAGTAAAGATAATATTATTGATAATGATAACAATAATGGGAAGTAGGAGGAGGATAATAATGATAATGATAATTTTGTTAATGATAAAGATGATAATATAAATAACAATAATGATAACAATAATAACAATCATCATAACAATAATAAAAAAAATAACACTACTACTACTAATAATAATAGCATTGATAAAAATAATAGCAATGATAATGATAATAATTATGGTTAACATTATTATTATTATTATTATAGTAACTATGATAATATAAATAATGATAATGATTATAATAAAAACAAAATAAGAATAAAAATAATTGTAATGATAATGATAATAAGTCATAATAATATTAATAATTATATAAATAGAAATACAAATGATGGTACTGATAAAAATTGAAATAGTAGTCATAATAAAATAACAATAATAATAATGATAATAACTAGTAATATTTTCCTAGATGTTAAATCATTATAAATGTCGTAATTTTAATTCAAAATTAACATTGGCTTATTTTTCCTCTTGCAAATGTATTCATGCAATTTTTTTTTTTTTTTTTTTTTTTTTGCTTCCCTCTGAAAATCGACATCAAATGTTGGCGATTGACGCCTGTATGTTGTATAGTTGTACTCCAATTGTTAAGGTAAGAGAATTTTTAACGTAGTAATGCGGTATCATAAAGTCACGAAATTCAGATTGAGCATACTTAAAACGAACATGAAATTGAAAAATATCATTACATAAGTAGCTTTGTATCATTTTGAGATAATCCCGAATCGGTGAACGATAAGTTTCATAGAGCTTTGTGTATTTAAAATATACTGTTTACTACATTCAATTTCTGTTGCCAATTTCTATTGTATTACAATTAAATATTCTACTTTTCGGGCGAAAGTCATCATGCACCGTGGAATTAAGCAACTGCATCATGAAACTGAATAATGTTATAACCACTGACAAGATGACTAATGTAGCATGTTTACTATAGAAACTTAATTCAATCTTTAGAATCATGCTTCGTCATCTGCAAGACCTGAGGTCGACCGCATGGATCCTTTCGAGGCGACGGCAGAAATTCTGTCGCGATTCAGGGTGACGAAGGGGGCTGAAAATGAGCATATGCAGAAGATTCTAGCCCACTTACCCCACTTACCTCAAACTCTCAATGATCTGCCTATATTGTTTTCACACTTCAATTTGATTTAATAAGTAATAACTTATAGACCACAATTATACACTAGTATTGCCAAATCAAACCTATTTCATCCCAACCTAACCTGATTTAACCGAACTACCTAACCGGTTCCCTATTTTAGAATACGTTTGCGGCGACTGTCTACCTAAAAGAAAAATCTCCTAATTAGATGCTTAATCGATAGTTATCAATATATTTCAGTTTCGTGAATCCTGTTATACCGAAAATTGACCATCATTTCATCCAACAGGTATTTCTGCACTCCTTACCTGCAAGTGCTCATCACCCTGAGGTATATGGTCATTGGTAATCACCAGCTGACAGTTTCAGACTGCTACAACGCTTCACAGTGTTATGTAAACAGATGTAGCAGTCGTGTGGCACGAATCATTGCCAGGATGAGCCATAACATCATCAAGATGCCTGGAACAAATGAAACACTCAGAGTGATGGGGGATTTCATGGCAGTTGCTGGAATGCCTGCTATTGTTGGCTGCATTGACTGCACCCACATAACCCTCAAAAAGCCACCTAGGGACCGATCTGAAATATTCTGAAACAGGAAAGGAGTATTTTTCTTAAATATACACGCAGTTTGTGGGCCACAACTACAGTTTTTGATAGTGTTGCTAGATGGCCAGGTAGCGCTCACGACAGCAAAATTTTCGATATGAGCCGCCTGTGTGTAGAAATGGAGGATGGAATCCATTGAGGTCACCTGCCAACACCAGTGGCCAATCATCAATCCCGTCAAGAGCAACGCTGCAACAGCTCCCACACTACCACCAGAAACTGCATCGAACGGGCTTTCGGTGTTCTCACGAGGTTTGGTTGTTTAGGCAAAAAATGCAAACAAGTCTGGAAAACACAAAAGTTACTCTCGTCGCTACAGCCACAACCTCTCTGTCAGATAGAGGATGCCACTTCCCGATGATGTGCCATTCCAGCCAGAAGCAGAAGCCCCTGTCGACCCAAATCCTCTCCCTGATAACCATGCTGATGCCCCTGTTCATCACAGGGCAGTGTGGAACGTCGCCAGATTATTCAGAATTACCTTTGATCCTTGTATTTCTTGTATTTGAAAGTAAAAAAAATATAATTGAGTTTTATTGAAGATATCCCCGAAAACCAAATGGGTGTTTATCAACAAATACTATTATCACACTGCCAAACAGAAGAAAATTTGAAAAAAATAGTTAAGGAAGACTCAGCCGTTAATGCATCTATTTATACATTCTATTACTGAAATACAATATTTTACAAGCCTTAATATATGTTACCAAGGTTGCTGTGCAAAAAAAAAAAAAAAAAAAAAAAAAAAAAAAAAAACATGAAATACACTTAAACCAAACTTCATTTATTTTCGGTTTTCAGTTTGGATTTGAGTAATTCATATTCTAAGTTAACAGTTTTCATCGGTTTAAGCTTTAAGTCATATTCATATTTCTAAAATGTCGTTCTGTATTTGTTTATTCTTTAAGTCAATTTCTAACCGCTTCATTTCCATTATCTTCATTTTCAAATCTCTTTCATGTTCCTTTCGTCGTAATTCCATTGATTCATGATTTGACGCTTCTTGAACACTGAACTTTGTTCCTCGTTTATTTTTTCCTCCTGAGCAGCGAAGATTGTAAGCAGATGTAGCATATATATATATATATATATATATATATATATATATATATATATATATATATAGAGGACTGCAGTGGTGTGGTGGTAGGTTCTGATGAACACAAAGCTGGCGGTGTTTGTGATTCTGGCGCTGAAGATGCACTGGGCTCTGCCGCTTTTTCTGAGCAGGACTCCGGTGATATTGCTAAGGATGACCGGGACTCTAGTGGTGTTGCAGGCAGTGATACCCCTGTGTCATCCTCCTCCTCCTCCAGGTCAATTGCCACAACATACGTTGGTATTCCAGAGTCAACATCAACTAATGTTGCTGTTACGCAACTGTTTGCCTCAACTATTAAAGAGAGACCATGAAATGAATAAAGGCAGAGTTACTCTTCCATGCAAATAGTAAACATATATATATATATATATATATATGTATATGTATATATTCATATATGTATACAGATGTATATATGTATGTACAATTATATATGTACTTGTATAAATATAAATGTATAAATGTGCACATATACAGTACATGTGAGTGTGTGTGTATATGTGTATGTTACATACATGTATATATGCACATACATATAAATACGTACACATATTTATATACATATACATACTTAATATACACATATTTACATATATACACACATATATAAATATGCCTATGTACATACACACACATATATACATATACATATATAAATATGCCTATATACATACACACATATATGCATATACATGAATACATATACATATTTGCACATATTTATACACATACACATTTATCAATACACATAAACACACACACTTATATATGTATATATATATATATATATACACATATATACACACACACATGTATATGCATATATATATGTATATGTATGTACACACACACACACACACACAAACACACACACACACACACACACACATATATATATATATATATATATATATATATATATATATATATATATATTCACATTTAACTACACACACATGCACATATATACACATTTATTCACACATTTGTATATTTATGTACAGTATATATACAGTTATATGCACAATTTACTTATACTCTCATATCAATGTGCCCAAGACCAAAACTTGCTTATAGTTATGCTTACACTGGTTTGTCTGAATCCTAGGAATTACCAATAGAACGTAATTCTTGGCTGATGACAGAGAGAATTCTGGACTTTAGTTGAGTGGAAGCAACTTGTGTCTGTCCTGTCTTCATTGCCTCTTTCTTCTGCTGGATGATTTTAGCTCTGGCAGAAGGAAATATATAATATAGCAAACCATATTATTAAAATTGATACCAGCTTATCAATGATTATTAACATATTTTCTGTCACTGAACAGGATATACATTAATGTTGATCATATGGTATTAATTTTCCCGCCAATTCAAAGAATGGGGAAATCAGAATCGGTAACTAGGGTCTACTGATAGACTCCTTGCCGGCTGAACACATGTGGAGCCCTTTGTATGTAACAAAATTCACAAAAAACTACAGGGGACAGAACATAAAACCCGGGCGAATGGGTTAAACACTTATGTGTCTTGTATAGTCCCTGGTTATCGTTTTCTATGTTAATGCATAAAAGGTACAGTTATCTATGTTTTTATCTTTTTATCTATTTATTTACAAATTCATCCTTAGAGCATGTCCAACTTCTTACATTCTCAAATACTCGCGGGTATGTATGAACATATACATAAACACACACACACACACACACACACACACACATATATATATATATATATATATATATATACGTATATGTATGTATGTATATATCTATATATATAAATATATATGCATGTATTTATGCATGTATATATATATTTGTTTATATATTCATTGATGTATGTATTTATGTGTATGCGTATGTGTGTGTGTGTCTGTGTATATGTATGTATCTATATATACATATATATACATATATATATATATATATATATATATATATATACGTATTCATCATGTATGTGTATATATTCATAAATGTACATATATACATACATATGTCCATACACACACATGTATATACAGATACATACACATATATATATACATATATACATACATACATTTATGTATATGTATGTATGTATATGTATATATACATACATACTCAACCCAACTTTATCAAATTCGTGCAAATCCGCACGCAGATTGCACGCATGTGATGAGTGTGTCATGCACACACATTGCCCTCGCGCGCGCGTGAGCACATGCATGAATTTGACAAAATTGTGTTGGTGTTACCTAGATATGATAGGGGTGCCCAACTGCTGCCTTGTAGTCCAATCCGTGCATGGTCAAAGGCTGTGGATGTTCACTCTATGCAAAAGAATCAACTGCTTTGGCATCTGTGAGGCAGTTCGTCGGCGCCTGCGACCTCGTTCTGGCAACTCCTGCGACGCCGTTAGTGCCAAACCGTATCAATATTTGCCGTTTCTTTGGGTCCATCAGCTGCGTGAAGAGAGAGAGCTACTACATAGGCAACAGTTTGCTCCTGTTATTTCGCCCATATACGGGACAATCGCCTGATGGTGGCCGTCTGTGTGTATATGTGTATATATATGTATATATATATGTATATATATGTATATATATATATATATATATATATACCTACATATGTACACATATAATCCAGTCAAGGATGATCTAGATCAGCCTGTGGAGTAACCTGATGAAATCTTTCGTAAAATGTTGAGTAGGGCCCAAAGAGTCAGAAATGGCCTTTGCCAGTTATTTTCAATGGTGGGGTCAACCTTATCACTTTATGCTTGCAAATTCACATTACATTTCAAACAGTCGCTTGTAGTAATTTTTACAGCGCATCCTCATCTTGTTGAAGTCGACTTGATGTTTCCATTTTTCTTTCACGAAGGTAGGTTGTTTTCAAATTCTCGGTTACCAATTTGTCATATCAGGCAAAGAAAATAATACAAATATTTAAAAGCTTATTTTTTGTGATATCAATTCCCAGTTGTTGATAGTAACCCTGGTCTTCCAAGAGCGCTTTCACGATTTCACGCATTCTCCGGGTGTAACTTTACAGCAGCCTTCTACAGGTGAGGCATTACTAAAGCATCTGCCATGATGAAACTGATTGAATTGGAAATTTCAATCTTTGATACATCAGTTAGTTTGTTGGTTTACCTCAAGCCTGAACTGATTGATTATAAAAGCTGAAAATGATGTCAGTGGAAACTCGTAGACCGTAATTAGACCCTCAGGTTATTCCTTTCAGAAAAGGCAAAATCAAACCGCTGCAGACCCCCCTAACGGGAGCCGCTTTGCCGCAGTGGGGGGGGGGGGGGATTGAGATCCCAATGATCTGATGAGCCGGACCAGAGGGCTACCCATACTGGTAGGGTCATCAGTGAGGGATGAGACAAAATGGCTTCCTGGAGCACCTAAGCCTTTGAGAGGGGATGGAGCACCCACCCCTGGTATATTCTATCTTGGACCATTTCCATTATCCGTTCTTAACTATTTAACGACGCTACTGCTTGTTTCCTGTAACTGGCTCCCATTCGGTGCAAAGCGATCAGCCGGGGATAGACTAAAACGAAAATAGAAAAACGAATGTAGGAAAACGAATGATAAGCATAACACTATGTAAACAGTGTGATGACACGGGTTTGAGCAAAATAAAAGTGGAATGTCAGTGTATTGAGTCTTCTTAAAGCAGAATGTCAGTGTATTGAGTCTTCTTAAAGCAGAATGTCAGTGTTTCCTACGATTTAGAAGAGGAATGTCAGTATTTCCAATATTCCAAAAGTGGAATGTCAGTGTTTCCAGTGTTCTACAAATGGAATGTCAGTGTTTCCAGTGCTCTGAAATCAAAATGTCCGTGTTTCCAGTGTTCTGAAAGTGGAATGTCAGTGTTTCCAGTATTTGGATAGTAGAATGTCAGTGTTTCCAGTGTTTTGAAAGTGGAATGTCAGTGTTTACTGTGTTCTGGAAGCAGAATGTCTGCTTTTCCAGTGTTCTTAAAGCAGAATTTCAGTGTTTCGAGTAATCTACAAATGGAATGTCAGTGTTTCCATTGTTCTGAAAGCGGAATGTCAGTGTTTCTAGTATTCGGAAAGTGGAATGTCAGTGTTTACAGTGCTCTGAGAGCGGAATCTTAGTGTTTCCAATGTTATGAAAGCGGAATGTCAAGGTTTCCAGAGTTCTGCAAGGAGAATGTCAGTGTTTCCAGTATTCAGAAAGTGGAATGTCAGTGTTTCCAGTGTTCTGAAAGCGGAATGTCAGTGTTCCCAGTGCTCTGAAAGCGGAATGTCAGTGTTCTACAAATGGAATGTCAATGTTTCCAGTGTTCTGAAAGCAGAATGTCAGTGTTTCTAGTGCTCTGATAGCAGTATGTCAGTGTTTCCAGTGCTCTGAGAGCGGAATGTCAGTGTTTCCAGTCCTCTGAGAGCGGAATCTTAGTGTTTCCAGTATTCAGAAAGTGGAATGTCAGTATTTCCAGTGTTTTACAAATGGAATATCAGTGTTTGCAGTGTTCTGAAAGGGGAATGTCAGTATTTATATTGTTCTGAAAGCAGAATGTCAGAGTTCCCAGTGTTCTGGAAGAAGAATGTCAGTGTTTACAGTGCTCTGTGAGTGGAATGTCAGTGTTTACAGTATTCGGAAAGTGGAATGTCAGTGTATCCAGTGTTCTACAAATGGAATATCAGTGTTTCCAGTGTTGTGAAAACGGAATGTCACTGTTTCCAATGTTTTGCAAGGAGAATGTCAGTGTTTAAAGTTAACCTTCGACCCCTTTGTACGAAATATTTAAGCTGCCACCACCTGGTTAATTCGTCCAGGAACGTAAGTTTTATGTTCGGAAATTGAAAGACATGTAGAAGAGTGTAATTAAAGTTAAAAGAAAGCAAGTGTAAGTGTATAGAAAGTACAAAGGTTAGAGGGTCAACACTGGTTAGCGTGTTTATGCCGAGGTGGAGTGCTTGTCGATTGTGCAGACTTATGGTATCAAAGAAGTTTATCAATTTATTTAAAAGTCCTTGGAACGCGAAGGGGAGACATTATGGAGTCTTAAAAATCAGCTATTAAGTTTATTAAAAAGTTTATTAAAAACAAATCCTTAATTCAAATTCACAAATAATTAAAACAATGGAGAATCACCCTCCATAATCCCAAAAGATGGTAGGAGTAAAAGTACAAAAACTTGAAATAAAAAAGGAACACAACTAAAATTCAACACGTAAAATGAGCATTTGAATAAGATAAAAGTAAACACAGAACGGTAAAGATAAAAGAGCACATCACCTCATTAAAAAGAGTGAAAAAAAGTAAAAGATGCCATCTTACCGCCTCTTACAATGCAATCCTCGCGACCAGGGAACCAACGCCTCACGGCTAAAAGATGCTCTCCCCCCTTGACCTGGCCAGTCGGGACCTATATGTAACCCTTCCAGCAAGCATGAATAAAAAACGAGGGAATCTCGGGTCAAACGAGGTGAAAGGTCGCGTAGCTGGCAATAGATGGCGGTGTCTTCCCCTCTTAATTAAATGCCCTTTCCCTTTAAAAATGACTTATTTTAAGATAGCTTTTAAATCAAATATGTAAAAGAGTCATCAAAACTTTTCTAAAAATGGTAAATAGATTATTATAATGAGGCAGAATGTTGCTCTTCTGTTCAGTTTAGGTGTAAAGAAAACGAGAATAAAAAATACACATCAATATAGTTCACACCTTAAAACAAACAAAAAAACATGTAACACTATAAAACAACATCTGTTCTCCCCTCCCCAGCTTCCCGGACATGGGTCATTCACGGGTATGGGCGGCCTCGCATTTTGGGTTGTCAGAGGGGAGACTCTTTCTTTCCTCCGGTTTCTCCGCCACTTGGCTGGCGATTCACTACAGAAACACTAACATTCCGCCTTCAGATCAATGGAAACAATGACATTCTGCTTTCAAAACACTTGAAACACTGATATTCCATTTGTAAATCATTGGAAACATTGACATTCTGTTTTTAGAGCACTGGAACTACTGACATTCTGCTTTCATAACACTGGAAACACTGACATTCAGCTTTCAGAACACTGGGAACACTGACATTCCACTTTCCGAATACTGAAACACTGGCATTCAACTCTCAGAGCACTGGAAACACTGACATTCTGCTTCCAGAACACAAGAAACACTGATATTCCGCTTTCAGAACACTGGAAACACTGATATTCCACTTACCAAATACTAGAAACACTGTCATTCCGCTCTCAGAGCACGGGAAACACTGACATTCCATTTCATATTACTGGAAACACTGACATTCCACTCTCAGAGCACTGGAAACACTGATATTCCACTTTAAGAACACTGGAAACACTGACATTCAATTTGTAGAACACTGGAAACACTGACATTCCGCTTTCACAACACTTGAAAAACTGACATTGAACTCTAAGAGCACCGGAAACACTGGCATTCTGCTTCCAGAACACAGGAATCACTGACATTCCACTTTCAGAACCCCAGAAACACTGACATTCCATTTGTAGAACACTGGAAACACTTAAATTCCTCTCTCAGAGCACTGGAAACACTGAGATTATTCTTCCAAACAAGGAAACACTGACATTCCACTTTCAGAACACTAGAAACACTGACATTCCATTTGTAGAACACTGGAAAAACTGACATTCCCTTTGCAGATTACTGGAAACAATGACATTCTGCTTCCAGAACACAGGAAACACAGTCATTCCACTTTCAGAACACTGGAAACACTGACATTCCATTTGTAGAATACTGTAAACACTGACATTCCGCTTTCAGAATACTGGAAGCACTGACATTTCACCTTCTGGATACTGGAAACTCTAACATTCCGCTCTCAGAGCACTGGAAACACTGACATTCTACTTCCAGAACACAGGAAACACTGACATTCCACTCTCAGAACACAGGAAACACTGATATTCCACTTTCAAAACACTGGAAACACTGACATTCCACTTTTTGAATACTTGAAACACTGACATTACACTCTCAGAGCACAGGAAACACTGATATTCCACTTTCAAAACACTGGAAACTCTGACATTCTGCTTCAAGAACACAGGAAACACTGACATTCCTCTTTCAGAACACTGGAAACACAGACATTCCATTTGTAGAGCACTGGAAACACTGACATTCCGCTTTCACAACACTGGGAACACTGACATTCCACTTCTCGAATACTGGAAACACTGACTTTCTGCTCTCAGAGCACTGGAAACACTGGAATTCTGCTTCCATATCACAGGAAACACTGACATTCCACTTTCACAACACTGGAAACACAGACATTCCATTTGTAGAGCACTGGAAACACAGTCATTCCCTCTGTAGATTACTGGAAACACTGATATTGTGCTTCGATAACACAGGAAACACTCTCATTCCACTTTCAGAACACTGGAAACACTGTCATTCCACTTTCAGAACACTGGAAACACTGACATTTGGCTTTCAGAATACTGGAAACACTGACATTCCACTTCCAGAACACAGGAAACACTGACATTCCACTTTTAGAACACTGGAAACACTGACATTCCATCTGTAGAACACTGGGAACACTGATATTCCACTTTCCGAATACTGGAAACACTAATATTCCGCTCTCAGAGCACTGGAAACACTGACATTCTGCTTTCAGAACATTTGAAACACTGACATTCCATTTACTGAATACTTGAAACACTAACATTCCGCTCTCAGAGCACTGGAAACACTGACATTCTACTTCCAGAACACAGGAAACACTGACATTCCACTTTCACAACACTGGAAACACTGACATTCCACTTTCCGAATACTAGAAACACTGATATTCCACTCTCAGAGCACTGGAAACACTGACATTCTGTTGTCAGAACTCTGAAAACACTGACATTCCACTTTTGGAATATTGGAAATACTGACATCCCACTTTCAGAACATAGGAAACACTGACATTCTGCTTTCAGAAGCCTCAAAACACTGACATTCTGCTTTCAGAAGCCTCAAAACACTGACATTCCACTTTTATTTTTTTCTCAAAACCGTGTCATCACACTGTTTACATAGTTTTATGCTTGTCATTCGTTTCCCTACATTCGTATTAGTCTATCCCGATCAGCCGCTGCCTCAGTTCCCCCAAGGTCTTGGTGGGGTTAGACCTTGATGCTCCTGTGGTCAGTGTGACGTGGTAAGATTTTCTATTTAAATTTTGTTTTATTACCATTGTGTCGTTTTTGCCATCATAGATCATCCCTGTGTTATTGATTATTATTTTTTTGTAGGGGCAATTTTGGCTACATGCGTGGGACCAGGCCAGCCTCTTGCTGGATCCGTGCCGTTCGCACAAGCCAAGCGGAGAACTTTTCTTGCGACTCTGCAGGGAGGGACTTTCTATTTCCAAGCAAGGCTATGGCTGGGCAGCTCACCTGTACCCTCCACACTGACGGTATGTGTGACAAATGTTTTCTGTAACTTTGCGATGTCACTTGATACGAAGTACTAATTAAGGGGGGGGGGGGGGGAATAAATAGATGTTAGATAAGGTTAGGTTTGGAGTTTTGGCTTCGTCTGATACCACACTGTTTACTTACGTGTGACTAAAGTGTTTTATTATAATTGTATTGTTAGAAACTTAACTCGGCTTTTCTGAAAATGGACTTTTCTGCGCATCTCGTTTTGCTCTTGTTCACTCGGGAGCCATTTTCGTCCGTCGGACAAAGGCTCATGTTTTCGTAAATGTGATTTTTTAAGGTTTCATAAATCACTTTCTTCGATTTCTCCAGGTTCCTATCGCTATCCTCCCCCCCCTTCGACCCCCGGCCCCCACGCATCCCCCGGCCCCCGACGGATCCCCCAAGATCGTTGTGTAGATGAAATATGTAAAAAATAAAAAAAAAACAGGTTTTCCTTTACTTGGCGTCTCTTTCGGTAGCAAAAACCAAGCTCTCAAACCCAAACAAGTCCTAAATCAGAAGTCATTCTCTGATTGAAAATCATCCTTTTTCCTATAATGAATATGAATTTCTTGCCGCCTCTTAATCTGCTCTGAATTTAAACATTTTTAAAAGCCAATGGATATGGGAATGGAAATTGAAACCTAACCTGAATTAATACATATCTTCCAAAAACGTAAATTTTGAAATAGTGTCCCCTTAATTTATTCAAGTTTTCTCTTTCAATTTTGAATAGGTCGTTGTGTTTTCCTCCACCTCGTCGTGTTCGTCTTCGTCCTCCATCTCCTCCTCGTCCTCCGTCTCCTTCTCGTCCTCCACTCCTCCTCCTCCTCCATCCCCTCTTCTTCTTCTTCTTCCTCCCCCTCCCCCTCCTCCCCCTCCTCCTCCTCCTCTTCTTCTTCTTCCTCCTCCTCTAAACGCCCAGACGCTCTGCACCCTCCGTGAGCTTTAGGCGGTGAATATAGCTGCCTAGATTTTCATTTGTCTTTAAAAGTTTTCATGGTTAGTATCTGGTGTGTGTGTGTGTGTGTGTGTAAATAATTTATATGTATGTATATGCATATATATTATAAATATGTATATACTATAAATATGTTTATATTATAAATATATGTATATTGTATCTATATACATATGTATATTCAACTATAAATGTATGTGCATCTATGTATTTATATGTGTATATAAATGCATATGTGTGTATATATGTATGTATATGATATTCGATGTATATGTCTGTATATATACATGTTTATACATATATACGTTCATTCATATTCGTGCCATCACCGATGTGGCGTTTGACGAACTACTTGATTCACCAATGATCCTTCCCAGACACTTTGTTTCCTCCATGAGCTTTGGTTGGTTGGTTTGGTTTGCGAAGTTCTAGCTTCGCCCGGGCCTTCTGAATATGGCCCGGCCTGTGTCAGCTTTTTACGGCTCTCATTGAGTTGTCTGACACTCGGTGCTTACCGTGGCGGCGGGATTGCCAGCAAGCGCTCCTGCCGCCATGGTGTAAGCATTTCGCTTAGCTTCTTTACCAGCACGGCGGCTGTTGTGGGCGGTACATGTCTCAGGAATTGTGTATGGTCACAATTTTCTAGGTAGTGGACTAGTGTGGCGTTCGGCTCGCCACAGTGCTTGCAGCACCTTTCATCGCGTTCGATTGTTGGGATAATCTGCCATGCACAGTGGTAACCTAGGCGCATTCTGTGAAGAATGACTTCGGTACCTCTGTTGCTTACTTCAGAGAGTGCCAGTGGTTCATAGCCTCTGGCGTCTGAGTACCAGCTGGTCGAGGGGGAGGTTCTCGTTTCCTCTCTGTGGAGCTACCGTAGGAAGGTACGACCGACCAAGGCACACTTCTCCATAAGTAATTTTCGGCTCGGTTTTATCGTCATGGGATTTAGGGGCATACCCCTGCCAGCGACGGCTAGTCTGTCAGCAAGCTCGTTCCCTCTGATGCCGATGTGGCTTGGGACCCAGTTGATGATAATTCTTCTACCCTGAGCAAGAATTCTCTGTGCCATTGTGAGAGTCGTGGTCAGTAGGTAGATGTTGTCTGTGGGTGAGCTGTGCTGAAGACAGTCAATGGCTGCCCTGGAGTCTGTGTGTATGACCACGTGTCCTTCCCTTAGGGACGCGTGGCCTAGGGCTTCCATGATTGCAACTGCCTCTGCCTGTAGCGAGGAGGCGTTGTCTGTTACCCTCATGGATCGCGTGGCATCCCTTGCTGCAAAGCCGGCGCCTGCAGTGTGGCTCAAGGGATCGACCGATCCATCCGTTAATATGTTCTACTACCCGGAGGAGTGATGGCTGCAATGACCCTGTGGGCTTCTGCCTTTAGGCTAGGCATGGGGTATAGGCTCTTTTTCATTGACAGGCTCATTATGTTGAACTCTATCAGGCTCAGTGCCCACGGCGGGGCTTCGGCAAAGTCGGGGTGGGGGGAGTCCATGCCCTTAGCAAGAAGCTGTTCTTTGAGCTGATGGCGTATCAACACCCTGGCTGTATGAGACAGCCACGAGTTGTTTGCAACGAGCTCGTTGTCTTATTCGAGGCATCTGACTAATTCTTGTCTTAGGCTTGTGTTCCTGGGAGCCTGGATGACCTTTGACAGGAATTGTGTTGCCGTTAGATCGATTCGTGAGTCCAGGGGGAGAAGGTTTGCCTCCATCAGGAGGTTGAGGACCTTCGTCCACCTCGGGGCACCCAGAATGATCCTGGCAGCTTCATTTTGGACTGTTTCTAATTTGTCTGTGTGCTTTTTCTTTGCAGCAATTAGAGCGACTGAGGCATAGTCCACAATAGGCCGGACAGCATGTACATAGAATGATCTTAGTACTTTGTGTCTGGCCCCTATGCGTCTCCCAGTCATTGCTCTCATGACGGACAGTCTTGCTTTGGTTCGGTCAACCAGGTACTGGACCTCCTTATGGAAGGAGAGGGTCCGGTCTATCCTTACCCCAAGGTATAGGTAGTCCTTGACCCATTCTAATTCCACTCCCTGGATTCTCAGTCTTGTGCCTCGAACTCTCTGTCTCAGAGCCATGGCTTTGGATTTGGCTGCAGAGATATTTAGTCCTGTCCTACAACACTCCTCTGACACGAGGTCCAGACAACGCTGGGCTTTATTCTGGCTGCGGGGTCCAGTGGAGGTGATAGCGAGATCGTCTGCATACGAGATGATGTGGCACCCCACTGGGAGGTTTATGTTGAGGATGCAGGACATTTAAGTTTTGAATAGGGCTTAACTGAGAACCCCACCCTGTGGCGTTCCATTTTCGAGCGGCATGTGCTGCGATAGGTGACCCTGGAATTTGACATTGGAAGTCCTGTTCCTGAAGTAGTCACCTATCCAAGCCAAGAGATTTCCTCTGATTCCCTTCTGGATCAGGCTTTCCTGAATGGCAAGCGGACTTGCCAGTTCAAAAGCCTTCTCCAGGTCAAGGAATACCACCACAGCTGGGCCCTTGCTGATTGTGCTTAAGAGCGTGGCTATGCTGTGTGCTGTGCCCATGCCCCTTGTGAACCCGTGGAGGTGTTCGTGCGGGGGTCCCGTTTTCCATTGAAGCCGGTTTAGTACCATCCTCTCAGCCGTCTTGGCCAGGCAGCTGAGCAGAGAGATGGGGCGGTACTTCACCGGCTCCTTTGGTTTTGGGACGGGAACTATGGTAGCCCTCTTCCAACTCTGGGGTAGAGTGGAAGTTTCCCAGGACTTGTTGATGAGTTGCAATAGTGCACGCTCACCTGCTAGTCCTAGGTGGGAGATAATGGGGTACGAGATCCCATCAGAGCCCGGGGCTGTGTTGGAACTGGTTTTATAGGCTTTCCTTAGTTCCCTCAGAGAAAAGATAACGTCTGAGTTATCGGGTTCGGCTGCCCTTTCTCTGATCTGAGCATGTCTGTCTGGCTGTAGACGCTCTTGTCTTGCCCTCAGCTCGGCTGGCAGACTGTTGCTGCTCGTTCGCGCAGAGAACTCGTGCGCCAGTCTGTTAGCCTCTGCTTGGGGGTCGTGATGGGTGGACTTTGGGGCTGAGCGGCTGGTAGCTCGCTTGACCCGTTGCCACAGCTCTAAAAGGGTGGTTTGGTGGTCGAAGGACTCACACCATTTCAGCCACT
Organism: Penaeus chinensis; assembly: GCF_019202785.1. Lineage (NCBI taxonomy): Eukaryota > Metazoa > Arthropoda > Malacostraca > Decapoda > Penaeidae > Penaeus > Penaeus chinensis. The sequence continues at coordinate 29,178,084 of NC_061829.1, read as the reverse complement.
TTTCCTGCCTGACTCTGTTGGCAGTTTCCTTGGCATCCGTGACAGCTTCCCTTAGGAGGGTTAAGTTGTCAGGGGTTCTTTGCCTTCGGAATAGTTTTCGGCACATGTTCACCCTGTTGTTGACCTCCCTGATCTCGTCATTGAAGTACCAGGCGTCTTTGTGACTTCTGGACCCAGGCCGAGTTTTGGGTATGGTCTGTGAGGCTGCTTCATTAATGGCGTTTAGCAGGCTAGCTTCGAGCACTTCCACGTTTTCGCTTTGTGGGGGATCGTTGCATCTCAGACAGAGGGCCAAGGCGTTTTGAAACACCTGCCAGTTGGCCTTGTCTGTTTTCCATCTTGGATTCGGTCTTAAGATTTCGGCTGGGCCAGCATCCATGAGGGTAGTTATAGTGCTGTAATGGTCACTTGTGACGGTCTCATCGACACGCCAGCCAATCCTCCCCACCAGAGTTGCAGTGGCCAGGGTGAGGTCTAGGACCCTTCCTCTGACATGCGTTGGCTCTTGGGTGTTGAGGAGAGCGATCTCAGGGAATGTCTCTAGCACGTCGGCTATGTGATAGCCGGCCGCATCCGGTGCCCGGCAGGGAGCCAGGATGGGGTGGTGTGCATTGAAGTCTCCCCCTATGATCACTCGGGCATGTGCAGCAGAAGCACAGACCTGGCTGATGTCTAAGCTTCTACAGCGTGGCCGGCTGTACACATTGTACAGTTTGAGGGGCCCCCCGGCCAGGTGAACCTCGACGGCAAGGGATTCAACATCGTCTCCACAGTGCGATGCATCGGCTATTGCGGAGCAAGGGATTGTTGCTCTCACAAGGGTGATCAAGCCTCAATTGCCAGGTGTTTGTGGCAGTGTGAAGGCATGGTACCCTAAGAAGCGAACAGTGTCCACTGTTAATGTCTCCTGGAGC
>NC_061829.1:29139670-29169670 GCF_019202785.1 Penaeus chinensis | reverse complement strand
ACTTGTGAATAGACGTTAGATCCTGAGCATTCCTAATGAATAGTAGATAGATCCCTAGCATTGCTAGGGAATGGTAGTTAGTTGTTGAGTATTACTAGGGATTAGTAGTTAAATCCTGAGCATTCATAGTGAATGGTAGTTAGATCCCAAATATTCCCCTGAATGGTATTTAAATCCCGAGGATTCCTTTTGAATGGTAGATCCCGATCATGCCTTTTAGATGGTAGTTCCCAAGCATTCCAATTAAATGTTAATTAGATCCCGAGCATTCCTAATGAATGGTAGTGAGATCACGAGCATTCCTTTTGAACGTTATATCCTGGGCATTCCTGGTGCATGGTAGTGAGATCTCGAGCATTCCTATTTGATTGTAGAAAGATCCTGAATATTCCTGGTGAATGGAAAGTTAGATCCTGAGCATTCCTAGTGAATGATAGATCCTGAGTATTCTTACTGTAAGGTAGGGATATCCCGATTATTATTTTTGAATGGTTGAGATCCTTAGCAATCCTGGTGAAACGGTAATGAGATCCCGAGAGTTTCTAGTGAATAGTAGTGAGATCCCAATCATTCCTTTTGAATGGTAGAGAGATCTTGACCATCCCTAGTGAATGATAATTGTGAGGTGCTTGTTGTCACTGCTGTCCACCAATATGTCAGGGTTTTGGTTGACGGAAACTCACGGCCTGGTCTCATTCTTTATTGTTGGTAGTGTAGGGTGTCGTTAGCGCAGCCGGCTTGTGAATAGGCCCGGCAAGGTGGGGGCCTTGGAAAGTGACCCCGCAGGAGGAGGCCGCGTCCGAACGGAAGCGTGACTCAAGGAAGAGATCGTCCAGGTCAAGGTTGCTGGCAAAGGTCAAGACAGATGCGGGCGTGGATTAGGTCAGTACGGCGTTGGTGCCGCACTATTGGTCACCCAATAGTTGGAGGGCGTGACAATGAAGGCTCCTGACCACTCTGAGAGTAATTAATTTCGATCATTTGTAGGGAGTGGTAGTTGGATTCCAAACATTCCATTAGAAAGGTAGATCCCGAGCATTGATAGTGAAAGTGATGACAAGCATTCCTATTGCATTTTACTGAGATCTAGAGCATTCCTTTTGAATGCTAGTGAGATCCCAAGCATTCCTAGCGAATGGCAGTGTAATCCCTAGCATTCCTAGTAAATGGCAGTGAGATCTCTAGCATTCCTAGTGAATGACAGATCCCTAGCATTCCTGGTGAATGGTAGATCCTGAGCATGCTTAGTGTGAATAGTTGTGAGATCCTAAGCATTCCTTTTGAATAATAGATTCCGACCATCCCTTTTGAAAGGCAAGAACCCGAGCATTCCTAGTGAATGATCCTAATGAGATTCCCTAGCATTGCTAGTGAATGGCGGATCCTTAGCATTCTTAGTGAATGGTAGTTAGATCCCAAAGTTTCCTTTTGAATGGTATTTAGCTCACGAGCATTCCTAGTGAAAGGTAGATCCCAAACATTCCCAGTGAATTGTAGATCCCGAGCATTACTAGTGAATGGTATATCCTTAGAATTCTTTAGGAAAGGTAGATGCCAAGCATTCCAAGTGAATGGTAGATCCTAAGCATTCCTGGTTTATTTATATCCCGAGCATTCCCAGTTAATGGTATACCTTGAACATTCCTTAGGTAAGGTAGATGCTGAGCATTACTAGTGAATGGTAGATCCCGAGCATTCCCAGTGAATATAAGTTAGGTCCCGAGCATTCCTAGTGATGGGAAGTGAGATCCTGAGCATTCCTAGAGAATGGTAGTAAGCTTGGATGCATCAGCCATTTCTTGGATGGGCCCGGTGTAGCAATATTCTACAAGTCGCAAACCTGCAGTCTTACGGAGTACAGTCCGCGTTTGTGGTCTGCCTTTCTGCCTTCATATCTGGATAAGGTTCAGAAGAGGGCGGGAACAATCATACTCTACAAAACACGGCAACCACCGGACGCCACACTACAGCCATTGTAACGGCGCAACGTTGGTGGCCTTTGTGCAATGTATAAGGTTAACGTAGTGCAGACTCCACATCTGTCAAACCTACGCTTTCCGCACGACTCCAGAAACAACACCCGTGGTGGACGCGACAAGAGCAATCCTCAACCAGTAACAGATGTACATCACTATTTAAAGAGTTTTAACTGTTGACTTATTGTTTTAACACCATTACCATCACTATCACCACCACCATCACTATCACCACCGTTACTATCACCACCACTATCACTATCACCATCACCACCACCATCAAAATCATCATCAGTACCGCTATCATCACCATTACCATCACCACCACTATCACCACCATTACTATCACCAACACCATTACTATCACCACCATCATTATTACCAACACCACCACCATTACCACCACCGCCACCACCATTACCACTATTACCACCGTCACCACCACCACCACCACCATTACCATCATCATCCCCACCACCAGCACCACCTCCATTACCACCATCACCATCACTATCACCAACACCATCACTATCACCACCATCATCACCGCATCCACCACCATCCCACACTCCTCAGCACCAGTCAAAGTGGCACTCCAAACGAGAGACGGAAGGAACGCCGAGTGAGTGAATCGGAAATAAAGGCTTCGACTAATTTCATTTTCGCGGGAATCATTTCTCTGGAAAATTTATGTTGCAAGGCTAATGAATAAGTAATGCATAAGGCCGTGAGGTTGAAATTTCATGTTATTTGAGTCCTTTAACATTCACGATTTAAAAGCTGGGAATAATTGTTCTAATTACTAAAAATATTCATATTCATATATTCATATTCATATATTAATTTATATGCATATATACATATATTTATACATTTACATATATACATATATATACATATACATATATATACACATGCATATACATGTATATACATATATACACATATAAACACTTACATATATTATATACATATATACGTATACGCACAGACATACATGCATATAGATAAATATATACAAATATATGCATACATTGATACATACATATGTATATATACAAATAGAGAGGTGCACATCTACATATACATTTACATATATATGTGTATACATGAGTACATATATATTTCTTGTATAAATACATATGTATGTATATTTATACTTGTATTTGCACAGGTGTTTATATGCAAATGTATGTATATATATATATATATATATATATATATATATATATTCGTATATATTATATATATATATGAAAATATATAATAGATATAAATACATATAAATGTAAAAATATGAATATATTTATATATATTCATATATATGTATATAAATATATAAATATAAATTATATTAATAAATATACATATAAATGTATATAAGTAAATATGTATTATAGATGTAATATAAATATACATATGTTAATATATAGATTTATAAATAAATATATAAATATATGTATATAAATAAATATATAAATATATGTATATAAATAAATATATGTATATATAAATATAAATATGTATATATATATGAATAAAAATAAATCTATATAAATATATATATATGAATAAATATATAAGTCATTTTATATATATATGAACAAATGTATGAATCTATATAAATGTGAATAAAGGTATAATTTATATATGTGTATATATGAGTAAATGTATAATCTATGTATATTGAAAAAAATGTATAGATATATATATAAATTGAATAAATGTATAAATCTGTAGATATATACATATATTTATGTATTAACATATATATATATGTGTATAACAATCCTCCCTGACCTGGCCTCGAACCTAGGTCACTCCGGCTATGAGAACCTAGGGCCGGAGTGACCTAGGTTCGAGGCCAGGTCAGGGAGGATTGTTATACACCTATATCAATGCGGTATTGCATTATTCCATCTTTCATATATATATATATATATATATATATATATATATATATGCATATTACTATTATTACTAATATTATCTTTGCAATGGTTATTATCATTGTCATTATTCTTGTTATCATTATAATTGTCATTAGCATTAGCATTATTTTTGTTATTATTATTATTATATTTATTAATATTATTGTAGCTGGTGTTATCATTATAATTATTGGTAAGGGAGGGAGGGGGGGAGGTTTCCCCCTTCCCTCCCTTCAGAGGGAAGGGGGAAACACTTTGAAAAGACACAGGTCCTGTCCTTCCTCATTGAGGTGAAACAACCTTTGGGTGGTTGCTTCAGAGGAATGGAAGGAACTGCCTGGCAAGAACGCAAATCTCCCTTCCCTCACTGAGGTGAAACAGCCTTTGGGTGGCTGTTTTAGAGGGAAGGGGGAACTACTTTTAAAAGACAGGTCCTTTCCTTCCCCACTGAGGTGAAACAACCTTTGGGTGCTTGCTTCAGAGGGATGAAAGGAACTGCCTGGTAAAAGTGCAAAACCTCCCTTCCCTCACTGAGGAGGGCAGCCTTTGGATGGCTGTCTCGGAGGGAAGGAGGAATCCCTTTGAAAAGACACAGGTCCTTTCCTTCCCCACTGAGGTGAAACAACCTTTGGGTGGTTGCTTCAGGGGAACGAAAGGAAGTGCCTGACAAGAACGCAAAACCTCCCTTCCCTCACTGAGGTGAAACAGCCTTTGGGTGGCTGTTTCAGAGGGAAGGGGGAACTACTTTGAAAAGACACAGGTCCTTTCCTTCCCAACTGAGGTGAAACAACCTTTGGGTGGTTGCTTCAGAGGGATGAAAGGAACTGCCTGGTAAAAGTGCAAGACTCCTCTTCCCTCACTGCGGTGAAGCAACCTTTGGGTGGCTGCCTCAGAGGGCTGAGCAAAAGGGCTCCACACAATGATGTCTCGTAGGTGGAAGGGCATCCCCTCTGGTCTCTCCCCAGGGGTTTACACCTACCCACGCGTTTGCCGTGCGTGACAGCCTTGTGCGCTGTGGAGACGGGAGTCCTGGAGGTTAAGCGATGCCGTGAACGAGTACGCCCTGCGGCTAGCAACACGCCTCTTTGGTCCTCTATTCCAGCAAGACAGGGGGCCTGATCCCTGCCCGGTCACGGTCAATCGACTGGTCTCCCCCGGGAGGCTAGGGTCAAGCAGTCATGCCGCCATTGGCACTCACAATGGTCCGTGAGCGCCGTCACAATGGCTATTGGCTGCGTATATCCTCTCATCACTCCTGTGGCTGTTAGACACTGGTTCTGACACTCAGCTTCCCCTTGTTGGACTCCGTGGTGGGTGGGGGCGTGAGAGGATGAAACACTTACCAATTTATGGAAAAAAATTATAAAACACCCCCCCACAGACTGATAAAAATGCTGACGAACCGCGCAAGGCCCAGACCACGGTAGTCACCATGAAGGCATATGTGCCTTCCGGTGGCAAAAGAAAGCCCCATGCACAGGATGACACTGTCACCCCTGCTGCTAAGGTGGACAAGACCAAAACCAATGGGTCTGTCCACCGAATAGTCAGACATCTTGACTCGCGAGCTGGCCTCTCCAGGCCAACAGCTAAGCCAGGGAGGCCCCTGAGTTCTCAGACGGCCTCCCCGATTGAGAGGGGAGAGCAGGCTGAACCAGCCGCATCAGCTGCTGCCCCCACAAACAAGCCCAAAAGCCGAAAGGGCGGGCTGAAGCGTCCGAGGCCGGAGACCAACTCTGATGAAGAGTCGGGACCCCCTAAACGCTTCGCCCAGTTCAAAGTGCCAGCTAAACCCGAAGGCTTCGACAATGTCTACCAATTGGTCAGGGCATTGGAGTTGCAACGGAAAATCCGGTTGTCGATCCGGGTCGCCCGAGATCAGGGCATGATCATAATGCCCAAAGATCAAGCTACCTTGAATTTCCTCCGGGAAACGAAGGAGCTAACCGATGGGAGGAAAGTGAGGCTTTCCTCACTAAGTCTCGAGGAAAAGAGAACCAAGATGGTGCTACTTAGCTTCTCAGTCTCGTACGATGTGGAGCTGATCGCTTCACACCCACAGGTCGTGCAGGCTTCCCGAATGTCGAAGGGGAAGACCCCAACCAGGCAAGTCCTGGTGACCATGAAAGGTGCCCCAACCACTACCCTTGATCTGGGTAACTGGGGCACCTACAACCTTCTAACGTATGTGCCAGAACCACTTCGGTGTTTCAAGTGCCAGAAATACGGTCACCACCAGGCTAACTGTACAGCCAAGCCTAAATGTGGTGTCTGTATGCCTCAAGGCATACAAAGAGGAAAAGAGGGACACAACAGCCAAATGTCCCAACTGTGCCAAGAAGCATCATGCCTGGAGCCTGACTTGCTCTGTCAGGAAAGAGGCGGCCCTCAGGCGACAAGAGGTTGCTCAAAAGCGACCAGACTTTGTTCCTGCCCCACCGGGCCCCCATGTCTGGGGAAGGAACAAAAGCGAAAAAGGCCTCCCGACCTCCTAAGAGGAAGGAAGCCGCCCCCCAGCCGACACCGGATGTCTCCAATCAAAAGAAGTTTCCGACAATGCCAAAGGTGCAGAAAAAGAAACTAAAGAAAAAAGGTTCTAAGAGCACCACAAAAACCTCCCCAACAGATGATCATCTCTTTGACGAGGACGATATGACTCTCCTGTTAACTGCAGTTGTCTCAGCAGTAGCAACAGCCCTAGGGAGGTCGAGTGAGAAGGCCGAGAAGGCAGTTTCGTTCGCCATGACGGCAATGACCCAGACTGTCGCAGCCCTGAAGGGAAGAAAGCTGGTTAGAGCAAAACCAGCCTCACCCTCACCCCAGGACGAGATTCCCCTCCCCACTCCAAACCAGGCCATGCCTTCACAGGCAGAGCCAAAACAGGCTGAATCTGTGAAGCCAGAGCCAGATCACGCTGACCTTGCCCAGGCAAGGCCAGCAAGACCAGCCAAGAAAAAGCCTGAGAGAAAAGCCGAACCAACCAAAGTCAGAGCTACCAAAGGCTCTCCACCTCCCAGTGGACCCAAGGATAGCCTGACAACAGACAAGGAGCCCTCAACCAGCGAGGACCTCGCAATGGAGTTGTCAGACTCCGACGATGTCTCTGATGTAACTATCACTGAGTAACATCATGACACACCATCTAAGCATCTTACAGTGGAACATCAATAGCTTCTCTGCAAAGAACGCTTTTCTCCAAGCAGTAGTGCGATCAAGGAACATTGACATTGTCATGTTTCAGGAGACATTAACAGTGGACACTGTTCGCTTCTCAGGGTACCATGCCTTCACACTGCCACGAACACCTGGCAAGAGAGGCTTGATCACCCTTGTGAGAGCAACAATCCCCTGCTCCGCAATAGCCGATGCATCGCACTGTGGAGACGATGTTGAATCCCTTGCCGTCGAGGTTCACCTGGCCGGGGGGCCCCTCAAACTGTACAATGTGTACAGCCGGCCACACTGTAGAAGCTTAGACATCAGCCAGGTCTGTGCTTCTGCTGCACACGACCGAGTGATCATAGGGGGAGACTTCAATGCACACCACCCCATCCCTAGCCGACGTGCTAGAGACATTCCCTGAGATTGCTCTCCTCAACACCCAAGAGCCAACGCATGTCAGAGGAGGGGTCCTAGACCTCACCCTGGCCACTGCGACTCTGGTGAGGAGGATTGGCTGACGTGTCGATGAGACCGTCACAAGTGACCATTATGGCACTATAACTACCCTCATGGATGCTGGCCCAGCCGAAATCCTAAGACCGAATCCAAGATGGAAAACAGACAAGGCCAACTGGCAGGCGTTTCAAAATGCCTTGGCCCTCTGTCTGAGATGCAACGATCCCCCACAAAGCGAAAATGTGGAAGTGCTCGAAGCTAGCCTGCTAAACGCCATTAATGAAGCAGCCTCACAGACCATACCCAAAACTCGGCCTGGGTCCAGAAGTCACAAAGACGCCTGGTACTTCAATGACGAGATCAGGGAGGTCAACCACAGGGTGAACATGTGCCGAAAACTATTCCGAAGGCAAAGAACCCCTGACAACTTATCCCTCCTAAGGGAGGCTGTCACGGATGCCAAGGAAACTGCCAACAGAGTCAGGCAGGAAAAGTGGCTGGAATGGTGTGAGTCCTTCGACCACCAAACCACCCTTTCAGAGCTGTGGCAACGGGTCAAGCGAGCTACCAGCTGCTCAGCCCCGAGGTGCACCCATCACGACCCCCAAGCAGAGTTCTCTGCGAGAACGAGCAGCAACAGTCTGCCAGCCGAGCTGAGGGCAAGACAAGAGCGTCTACAGCCAGACAGACACGCTCAGATCAGAGAAAGGGCAGCCGAACCCGATAACTCAGACGTTATCTTTTCTCTGAGGGAACTAAGGAAAGCCTATAAAACCAGTTCCAACACAGCCCCGGGCTCTGATGGGATCTCGTACCCCATTATCTCCCTCCTAGGACTAGCAGGTGAGCGTGCACTTTTGCAACTCATCAACAAGTCCTGGGAAACTTCCACTCTACCCCAGAGTTGGAAGAGGGCTACCATAGTTCCCGTCCCAAAACCAAAGGAGCCGGGGAAGTACCGCCCCATCTCTCCGCTCAGCTGCCTGGCCAAGACGGCCGAGAGGATGGTACTAAACCGGCTTCAATGGAAAAAGGGGACCCCTGCACGAACACCTCCACGGGTTCACAAGGGTCATGGGCACAGCACACAGCATAGCCACGCTCTTAAGCACAATCAACAAGGGCCCAGCTGTGGTGGTATTCCTTGACCTGGAGAAGGCTTTTGAACTGGCAAGTCCGTTTGCCATTCAGAAAAGCCTGATCCAGAAAGGAATCAGAGGAAAGCTCTTGGCTTGGATAGATGACTACTTCAAGAACAGGACTGCCAATGTCAAATTCCTCAACATGAACCTCCCAGAGGGGTGCAAAATCATCTCATATGCTGATGATCTCGCTATCACCTCCACTGGACCACGCAGCCAGAATAAAGCCCAGCGTTGTCTGGACCTCGTGTCAGAGGAGTGTTGTAGGGCAGGACTAAATATCTCTGCAGCCAAATCCAAAGCCATGGCTCTGAGACAGAGAGTTCGAGGCACAAGACTGAAAATCCAGGGAGTGGAATCAGAATGGGTCCAGGACTACCTATACCTTGGGGTAAGGATAGACCGGACCCTCTCCTTCCATAAGGAGGTTCAGTACCTGGTTGACCGAACCAAAGCAAGACTGTCCGTCATGAGAGCAATGACTGGGAGACGCATAGGGGCCAGACACAAAGTACTAAGATCATTCTATGTACATGCTGTCCGGCCATTGTGGACTATGCCTTAGTCGCTCTAATTGCTGCAAAGAAAAAGCACACAGACAAATTAGAAACAGTCCAAAATGAAGCTGCCAGGATCATTCTGGGTGCCCCGAGGTGGACGAAGGTCCTCAACCTCCTGATGGAGGCAAACCTTCTCCCCCTGGACTCACGAATCGATCTAATGGCAACGCAATTCCTGTCAAAGGTCATCCAGGCTCCCAGGAACACAAGCCTAAGACAAATATTAGTCAGATGCCTCGAACAAGACAACGAGCTCGTTGCAAACAACTCCTGGCTGTCTCATGCAGCCAGGGTGTTGATACGCCATCAGCTCAAAGAACAGCTTCTTGCTAAGGGCATGGACTCCCCTCACCCCGACTTTGCCGAAGCCCCGCCGTGAGCACTGAGCCTGATAGAGTTCAACATAATGAGCCTGTCAATGAAAAAGAGCCTATACCCCATGCCTAGCCTAAAGGCAGAAGCCCACAGGGTCATTGCAGCCATCACTCCTCCGGGTAGTAGAACATACTACACGGATGGATCGGTCGATCCTTTGAGCCACACTGCAGGCGCCGGCTTTGCAGCAAGGGATGCCACGCGATCCATGAGGGTAACAGACAACGCCTCCTCGCTACAGGCAGAGGCAGTTGCAATCATGGGAGCCCTAGGCCACGCGTCCCTAAGGGAAGGACACATGGTCATACACACAGACTCCAGGGCAGCCATTGATTGTCTTCAGCACAGCTCACCCACAGACAACATCTACCTACTGACCACGATTCTCACAATGGCACAGAGAATTCTTGCTCAGGGTAGAAGAATTATCATCAACTGGGTCCCAAGCCACATCGGCATCAGAGGGAACGAGCTTGCTGACAGACTAGCCGTCGCTGGCAGGGGTATGCCCCCAAATCCCATGACGATAAAACCGAGCCGAAAATCACTTATGGAGAAGTGTGCCCTGGTCGGTCGTACCTTCCTACGGCAGCTCCACAGAGAGGAAACGAGAACCTCCCCCTCGGCCAGCTGGTACTCAGACGCCATAGGCTATGAACCACTGGCACTCTCTGAAGTAAGCAACAGAGGTACCGAAGTCATTCTTCACAGAATGCGCCTAGGTTACCACTGTGCATGGCAGATTATCCCAACAATCGAACGCGATGAAAGGTGCTGCAAGCACTGCGGCGAGCCGAACGCCACACTAGTCCACTACCTAGAAAATTGTGACCATACACAATTCCTGAGACAGGGACCGCCCACAACAGCCGCCGTGCTGGTAAAGAGGCTATGCAAAATGCTTACACCGTGGCGGCAGGAGCGCCTGCTGGCAATCCCGCCGCCACGGTAAGCACCGAGTGTCAGACAACAGGCCAGGCCATATTTAGAAGGCCCGGGCGAAGCTAGAACTTCGCAAACCATAAAGTCAAGTCAGGTATGTGTGTGCGCGCGCATAAATGTTCATGTATATACATTTATATGTACGTACATTATATATTATCATGTGTATATACATATATGAATATATATACACACATGTATGTGGGCGTGCGCGTGCACATATATATATATATATATATATATATATATATATATATACACATACACGTATTACCTTTGTGTATACATGTCAATAAGAATCTAATATACTTCGATTCTCACGCTAGAAAATACTGTAATACTGTTCTCTTACATACTAAGTAAACAGAGAGAAAGTGAGAGAGTTGTGTAAGTACAAAATGTACAAATGAAACACGCACGCACATATCCTCCCGAAGAACACGAGGGCGCCGGCAGCGACACTAATGAGCGTACACCTGAAACACTACGTACATGTTCATTCCCCATCTGGCAACTCCATTATGATCGAATCAAATAAGTGAGTAATAATACATACTTTATATATATATATAAAAAGAAAAAACAAATCGGATAGAGAAAAGAAATAGATAAAGGGGATTATAAAAACAAGATAAAGAATCTTGAACCCCGGAAGCCGCAAAGGGGGAGGGAGAAAGAATGGAAATAGAGAAAAGGATGAGAGGGAAACAGACAGAGAAAGTGAGAGACGCGACACTCAAGAGCTGGGGACGAGAGACAAGGCAACCCTCACCTTTCGTCGTCAGCCCATGTGAGAGAGAGACAGAGAGGGGCAAAGATAGAGAAACAGAGGGAGGGAAAAAGAAAGATACAGTGATAGAAACAGACCCACAAAGGCTGGGGACGACAAAAAAGCGACTCGAGAGAGCGAGAGAAATCTATATCTATAGCAATTAACCTGTATCTACATCTTTTTATCAATAGTTACATTATCACCCTATAAATGTAGGCCGATAATGTAAAAAATATATATATAGACAAATATTAGATATTTACATTAATTACATATAGATATTTATTAATATATGTATAAATACATATCTAATAACTTGATATATACATATCCGTGTATACTCATATTCGTATATATAAGAATTATTCAACAACCATTCCTCCACAAATTTATCATTAAGAGGTTATTTGGGAATACCAACCTTATTTGATTGGATACCCTTCCTAATCATAGATATATATGTATATATATAACATAAAAAACATAAACATTTGCTTGTGTCTATGGTTATATATAAACATGTATATTTATATACATAAATAAATATATTACACAAACATATCCATATAAACATTTACATCCACACAAATCTATACCTGTATATGAATATGTATATATATTTATATATATATATATATAAGTGTATAGAGAGAAAGGGGAAGCGGGGGAGAGAAACCCACAAGGGCTGAGGACGAAAAACCAGTCTCCTTACTCTTGTCCTCGGCTCTTGTGGGTCTCGCTCAGTCGCCTTTCGTCCCCAACCCTTGTGGCGCTCTCTCTCTCTCTCTCTCTCTCTTCCCCCCTCCCCTCTTTCTCTCTGTTTCTTTGTCTCTAGGTCTCTTCCCTCCCCTCTTTGACTCTCCACGTCTTTCTTTGTCTCTCACAAGGGCTGTGGACGAGAGAAAGGCGACACGGAGAGAGAAAAAGAGAAAAGAGGAATTGATAAGAGACTCACAAAAGGTGAGGACGAGGGATAGGCGATACACAAGGGCCGAGTATAAGAGAAAAGCGACTATCGCTGTATCTCTTTTTCTCTCATTCTTACTCGCCTTTCGTCCTTGTGACAAAGAGAAGCAGACAGAGAGGGAAGGAGAAATAAAAGAGGGTGAGGCAATGAGTGAGAGGTACAGAGAAAGAGAAAGACAGAGGGAATGTGGAAGAGAAAAGAGAAAGATACAAAGAAAATTTAGATGGGTTTGGGAAAACTCGCCTTCCGTCTTCAGACTTTGTGGGTCTCTTCCTTTCTCATTGTCTTGGATATATATGTATGTATAAATATTTTAATATGAACATATATACATAAATAAAGGGCTAGACGACAAACATTCCTATAACTTGTCTCCTTCTCAATCATCGCCTTTCGTCCCCAACCCTTGTGCGTTTACTTCTCTTTACTCTCTTCCCCTCACCTCTTTCTCTACTGTTTCTTTGTCTCTAGGCATCTCCCGAGACACGCTTTGGCACAAGCGGCTGTGGAGAGAAAAAAGGCGACTGGAGGAGAAAAAGAAAAGAGTTGTACAGTACTCGACCTATGTGAGGACGAGCGATCAGCGCGTCCAAGGGCCGAGATAGAGAAAAGCGACTCGCTGTATCTCTTTTCTCTCATTCTTATCGCCTTTTTTCGTTCCTTGTCAAGATGTATCTGCATGACTCAGTTTTTTTGTCTTAGTGGGCAGAGAAAACAACATAAAGAGAGAGGATTGATAAGGAACTAAAGGTGACGAGGGTAGGTAACAAGGGAGTAAAGAGAAAGATTCTCTCTCTGCCTCTATTTATATCTTTGTCTCCATAAATATGTATATATACACATCTATATCTGTATAAAGAAATATATAGGTACATATAACATATGTATGTATTCATATGGATATATATGTATGTATAAATATTTTAATATGAACATATATACATAAATATAACAATGTATACATGTATGTATTTCTTATGTATATTCACATTTACATATATGTATATAACATACGCACATACACATATAGTATATTCATATATACATCTATTTATACATGTACATATATACATCTTTTTATCTATAAACATGTATGAATTCGCCGCCGTGGCACAAGTGTTAGCGTGGTTGATTAGGAAGGGCATCCAGTCAGGGAGGGGTTGTACTGCCAAATTACGCCTCGATAATAAATTTGGATATTTCTAGATTCAACAGTGTAATAAATGTTCAACAAATAAATATGTATATATGTGCATGTATATGTATGTATACACACAATGTACACATGTATATAAAAAATATGTATATGATTATATATATATACAGTATACATAAATGTGTGTATATATAATTGCGTGACAATGTGTATACAAAGACGAAAAGGAAAACAGCCACAGTAAGAAAAGAATATGAATCGTAACGTTTCGAACTCTGCACTAGTTCCTCTTCAGACGAATAATAAAGCGAAATGGATACATATAAGTACATATGTATATATATGTATGAATATATACATATATATGTATGAGTATATACATATATATGTATGAGTATATACATATATATGTATGAGTATATACATATATAAATATTACACATACAACATAAATATGTCTACATATTTGTACATATATGTATACACATCCATATGTATTTACACACAAATATATCAAACGTATATCCCCCAATCCCTTGCCCGTCTCCGTGGGGGGGAGGGGGCGTTAGGAGGCGGAGACTGGGACCCAACTAATTTTGCATGGTCTTTTTTTTCCCTCCTACTTTTTTCGTTTCTGGCCCTTCCCCAACCCCTTTTACTATCCACTTCTTAAGGTATAAGAGCCGTGCTAAAATGATAAAAGGCTGACTGTGCCAGTCCTGAACGGCCTGAGGGAGCCATGGGCACGGTATTCCCCTGTTTAGCCCTTACCCCTGAAGGGGACCATGGCCAACAATTAAGATGTTATACCATTATTAGGGGCAATGAGACTTGCCCCCTTCATCAAATAGCCCCACTAATTCAAACTCTCCCGATTCCCTGACTCCAGGCTCTCCTTTGACTCCGGCTCTGAACACTACAACTACTATCCCCTCCTCAATGCCTACTAGTAAAGTATCCACCCCAGTCAACTCTCAAACCCCAGGAGACATTTCTACTCATCCAACTTCAACACCTCTACCCCCCACAACCTTCTTCATCAACTACCCCATCCTCCTTTATTACCACCTTACAGCTCTATTGTCCACCTCAACACTACTCCCTCTTCCACACACCCCTGTCCTCCTACTACCTCCATCTCTACAAAAATCTTAAATACTCTAGCCTAGCCAAATGGGACCGATTTTTCGTGATCCCTCCCACAGCTCCCTACTTTGACAAAAGTCTTTTCTCCCAGTAATGTCTCCAAAAATAAGTAGGCAAAGTCTTTCCGTAGCCAACCCGAATGTTCCCGTCTCGTCACAGTAACATCTGAAAACTAAGCTATAGCATTATCAAATCTAACTGATCTATATAGTAACCCCATTCCTGCAGAACCCCATTTAACCCTCAATACTTGCACCGGAACTGTTTCTATCAGACAGACAGGAAGCATGTCGATGAGGTTTTTCTCTTAGTCCCTTCAGTAATATCGCTCACTCTGCCACTCCCCCTACCTCCCAAGTTCCTACACCCTCCCCTTAACCTATCCCTCCTCCATCTAACTTCCCCTATTCTACCTCCTAACTTCCCCAGTCAAATTCTTTTGCCATCCTAAATCCAGACACTCCAATCTCCACTACAGCCCCAACACCTTCCCCTCTCCCTCCCCGCACAACTCACAACAGACAGACTAAACGTTCCACCCCCTCTTCCCCTACCACACAATCACCACCTTCCTTTGCCTCTACTCTACAGACACCAGTCTTCTCTTCCCCCCCTTCACAAGGAATCCTTTGTCTCACAAAACTCCCCAATCATCTCCATTACAGAAACTCTTGAAGATATTCAAAACTACTCGAGTCCCAAACTGACACTGAAACCCCTCATCCACCTTCAAATTCCACAACTCCCGCTCCCTCCACACTCAAAGTGACTGCCGATATTCTCCCTCCTCCAACTCATATTCCCCCTACACCCTGACCTCCTACCCCCTCCCAAAACAGCCCATCCCCCCGACTCCAGCTCCACCTACATTAACCCTCCTGTCATCCCCTCTATCCCTTCCACTCCCTCCTGGATACACACGTGAATCCCTTACTATCCCCTTCCCCAGACCCTCCACCTTCTAATACCCCCCTGATATAACACCACCTTCCCCTCTCATTCCTTATCCCACCCTCTAGCCTTCCCCTTCAAATTCTCCTACACATACTGCAACTGTTATCACCCATAAATCAATGAAAGTATAATTATCCTTCATTGGAATATTCGCGGTTTCTGTTCTCACAGACCAAAGCTTCGTCATATCCTTTCCTCTTATAACCCATCCATTATATGCCTTCAAGAAACTTTTCTTACACATCCTCCTATACCAGTCCCCAATTACCATTTTGTCTCTTCCCCACACTCCCTTATGTCTCGTCCATACTTATCGGTCAGAAAACGCCTTATGTCATACCTCTTCTTCAAACCACTGTCCCTTGCACAGTTATCCGCATCTTTCTTCACCGCTGGATCACAGTGATTTCAGTCTACTCCCCTTCCCCTTTGACTTTGTTGCTTTTGAAAATCTAATTTCTCAACGCCAATCACCTTTCCTCATAGTTGGTGATTCTAACTGCCGCCACACTCTTTTGGCTGATCCCTAGAGCGCTTCCTCTCCACAGTTGACCTTATTATTCTTAATTCAGATCGCCCCACACACTCTGATACACGCACGCAATCTTTTTCATGCATTGACCCCTCTCTATGCTCACCTTTTCTTCATTTAGATTTTCATTGGTCAGTTCTAGACCACTTTCTAGTTCCCCTTTCTCCTTCATATGTACCACTTCCTAACTCCCTACGCTGGTGCTATGATAGAGCCGACTGGCGTACTTTCATTATACCGTGTACATAAGCACGATTTGTGTAAGCAGTTAGACATAGACCGCATGACTGTTTGTTACGTGGCTCGAAGTCTAATGGAGAACCATCGCTTCAGCGAGGAATAGCTGACAAGTTCATCTGACCCAAGACTCGTTTCGTGTGCTACCATCACTTCTTTTACTCTGCAGAAATAAAGAGAAAGATGTTATAACCACTATGTATACCCCTTGCATAACCAATGTTTTACAATGTTTCACAACTACAGTCCCAAGAGCTGCCCATACAGCTATTCCTTGAACCTCAAGACCCTATACTTCCAAATGTGTTCCATGGTGGAATTTCAATTGCACTAAAGCGCTTCGCTTAAAATGTGCAGCCTGGAACAGTTACCACTACAAACGAGGTACCCCTAATCAACTATCAGCCCTTATCTCCTTTAAAATAACATCTGCCTGTCTTTGTCATACAATCCGGAATAGTAAAACAAATAGCTGGCGAAATTATGTTTCCTCAATTACATCCTCTACATGTCATCTCAAATGTTTGGCGCCGGTTCCATAAACTATTATTACAGTAAAGTAATCTAGTAACATATAATCGGTAAAAATGCTAATGTTGGATGCGGTAACGAGGCAGTTCCTGCAGTAGCGTTCGTCCCTCTCCCCCCCCCCCCCAACCGTCTTGCTCACTGCCTTGAGCTCATGGGGGGTCTTGCCTCGGTCAGTCCTTCACTGCCGTAGGCCTGGGCAAGATGTCTCTGCCGTTTTTGCTATAAAAAGGGTTGGTACTTTCTTTGTTAGGGATTAGGGTGATATTTTATGTTAGTAATATATTGCATAGGCAGGATTGTCTTGTGTTTGTGTTTCATATATTTTATTTGTTGGTGATGGTATAAATAAAACTAAGTTGTAATTTAATGACTAAGTATTTTCCAGATAACTGATAATGAAATAAGAACGTAATAAATTACTATATAAAAAGAATTACAATAAAATAATGACAGTACTTTAACGCAAGGACAGTTGTTGTTACATGGCATTAGCCATTCAAGATCAGGCCGCATCATTGTTTTGATTTCGTCTATGATTCTGGCTACCGCATTAGGAGAATTAGAGTTCAGCGAAGCTGCTCTTCCTCTGAATTTTCTTAGTGACATATCAGCCGTAACAAGTGGGGGCCTGACCGGGATGTGTGCGAACTGTCAATTAGCATTTCGTTAATAATTTTCGTTTTGCCATTTGCAACATGCGATTCCCTTGGTGTTGCACTTTTAGTGTTTTATTAGCCGTTGTAACGCATGTTCCCGTTGGTATTATCTTTATTGTGCAATTGACTTCCTTACATCTCGGGTATTTGGTCATTAAGACGGTCACTTCTTTCTTGTGCATCCAATGCACTTCGGTGATCTTTGGTTTGTAAACAAGTCATCGTTTACATTTGTAACTTGACTTTTGCTTGCTTGGTGACCATTTATGGTGTTTTACTGTTTTTGTGTTTACTTTAATTGTACGTTTCTTAGTGGTTTGAAACACAGGTTTTACGATTACTGATCACATGTTTAAAAAACCTATCTAGCTAACCAGCTTATTTTCGCCTGTTATTCTTCTTGGTGATTCATTATGTTCAATGTTGAAAGTTTCCTTGAGAATCCGTCAGCCGAAGCGCTGGTCGGTCTAACTAAAGCCCAGTGGAGTGAGTTAGCCACTCATTATTGCATCCCTATTCGGTCATCCTTACGGAGGGATGAAATTCGTACTTTAGTGACTGAATATTTGATAGAACACCAAGTGCTAAGTGAGGATGAGTTAGAGCACGTGTGTCCTCGTGATGTCACGATGGCCCGCCAGTATATCCTGGAGAGCCGTAATTTAGACTTGGAGATGTTTAAGGCAGAGAATGAGCGGATGCGTCTCATGCAGAGACCCAATCAGGAACATTCTCCTCCTTTTCGTATAGAGGATGCAATTAAATTTGTTCCTAAATTAAATGAAACTGAACCAGAGTATTTCTTCATTAATTTTGAGCGTGTAGCTGCCTTGCATGTTTGGCCCGAAGATAAGTGGGTATTACTTGTACACAGTGCATTTGTTGGCAGGACATAAGAGTTTTTTTTCAACTTTGGATTTGGTACAGTCACAGAATTATCATGTAAAAGAGGCTGTGTTAAATGTTTATAAAAAGGTACCAGAGGCTTATAGACAGGATTTCCGAAATTGCCGTAAAGATGGTAAACAAACCTTTGTTGAGTTTATCCCCCAAAAGCAACTTTTGTATAAAAAATGGGAAGAGAGTGAACTTGATGCACTCGAGTATGATAAATTACTAGAATTGTTTATACTCGAGAATATAAAGAAGTGTATGCCTGTAAAAGTTGGTCTGCGCACATTAACCGAGGTCGGTAGTGCCGCCGATCATTTCGCTCTAACTAATCCGAACTACTTTTGCAGATCTAATGAGCCTTCATTCCAGTCTAACCAGCATAGTGGTAAGAGGATGTAGTATAGTGCCAGGACTGAACTGCCAGATACCCACAAGACTGTTACTGTAAAGTCGTCAGAAACAGGTGGTGAGAGTAGGAATTTTGCTTCACGCGGTGAGAACTTTTCTTTTTGCTGTTATTGCAAGAAACACGGTCATTTCATGAATGACTGTTTTAAATTGGCAAATAAGCGTTCTGACAAACGTATTTTTCACGTCAATGCTAATAAGAGGAAAGATGTTGCATCGAACTATCATGGTAATAAACCTGATCTTGCCCTTTCTCTCTTTTCCATAGCCGAATCTGTTAATGTGACGCCTTCATTGAGACCATTTTGTTCCACAGGATTTCTTAGTGCTAATGAATAGTGCACGTCTTCATCCCCGGTCACTATACTACGGGACTCGACTGCAGATATATCATTAGTGCTCAAAGAGGCTGTTCCTAACCCTGACTGTTACATTGGAGAGATGGTAATTATTAATGGACTGATAGGGTCCAAGAACATACCCATTTGTGAAGTTTACCTTAAATCTGAATTGATATCTGATTATGAAAGATTAGTTGTTGTTGATAAGATACCAAGTGCCGGCATTTCACTTATTACGGCTAATGATCTAGTTGGTAATGATCTAGGTGTGGCCTTGCCCTGCGGTTTCACCTTGTCCCACAAAGGAACAATACAGTAGATTTAGAGAGGAAGTATCCTGACCTCTTCCCTGTGTGTGCTGTCACCCGCAGTGCAAATCGTATGACCTCCGATCCTACCAAAGCGGTTACTTCTGGTAGTACATTAACAGAAGAGAGCGCAAGTGAAGTAATTACGGAGGATTTCACACTAGCAGACTTCTTTGATTCATCTGCTAAAGTTTTAAGTCAGCCTGCAGCTGATAATCCTGATATAGTGAATGTCAAAGGCACTCCAGATTACTAAAGAGAAGCTAATTGAAGAACAACATAATGATCCTGAATTTAAAGCATTTAATGATAGGCTTACTGACCTAAGTGATCCAGAAACTTCTCATGGGTGCTACTATCTCCAGTCAGACGTTCTTATGCGTTAATATAAGCCCTATAATATATCTGCAGACGATACAAGAGAGACCGTACATCAGATTGTAATTCCTAAATCCCTTCGTACTGACGTTTTAAATATTGCACATGACCTTAGTGGTCATTTGGGAGTCAGGAAGACTTATTACAAGATTTTAGCTCATTATTATTGGCCCAAAATGAAAAGAGATGTTAGTCGTTATTGTCAGTCATGCCATATCTGCCAAGTAAAAGGTAAGCCAGGAGCTGGCATCAAACCATATCCTTTGCAACCTATCCCAGTGTTAAAAGAGCCTTTCAGTAAAGTAGTTATTGACTGTGTAGATCCCCTTCCTAAGACTAAAAGGGGTAACAAGTTTCTGTTAACTATAATTGACGTGGCCACCCGATATCCTGAAGCTTTTCCCCTCGGACGCATTACTACTAAGAATGTTGTGAAGGCCTTAATAAAGTGTTTCACTCAGGTGGGTGTGCCTGCCGTGGTACAGTCAGATCAAGGATCGAATTTCACGTCCAGACTGTATGAAAAAATTAATGAAGTCCTTAGGTATAAAGAAGTGCAGGTCCAGTGTATATCCTCAGAGTCAAGGGGTTGTTGAAAGATTTACTATACTCTAAAGACAATGATTAAAGCTTTCTGCTTGGAGACTGGTTCTGAGTGGGATGAAGGAATAGATTTGCTTCCATTTTCAGTAAGGGACAGTGTTCAAGAGAGTCTCGGATATTCACCATTTCAGTTAATTTATGGCCATGAAGTGCGTGAACCACTAAAAGTCTTAAAGGAGTGTTGGTTAAATGAAGAGGAAGAGATTCCTATAGCTGCGCATTTTAACAAATTTAAGAGTAGATTAAAAACAGCTATTTCAATAGCCCATAATCATTTGGGTAAAGCTCAGACTAAAATCAAATAATATTTTGATAAAGTAAATAATTCTAAAGTAAGAACCTTTATTGAGGGGGACTTAGTTTTAGCCTTTCTACCTCTTCCTAACCAGCCTCTTCAGTCTCGATATTTTAAAACGAACCAGTAATGCTAATTATGTAATTGAAACACCTAAGAGATGTAAGAAACATCGTCATGTACACGTGAACCTCCTGAAAAATACTATGAACGAGATGATTTGAAGGAAAATGCACGAGAGGTTTCAGTAGTTGTACCTTCTAATATCAGTAGTGAAAATAATTAAAATATTCCTATTGTGGATCCTAATCTCATCATTTCGGTCATCTTAGCTAATCCTGATGATAAACTTAAACACCTTACTGCTGCCCAAGCAGCAAATATTCGTTCTTTTCTGCAGGAGTATGATAAACTATTCAGTGATGTACCACGTCACTGCCCTCTGCTGGAACACGATGTTGAGACTAGGGATGCTCAACCAGTACGCCAAGCTCCCTATCGCCTCAGTACAGAGAAGAGGGCATTCAATGCCTGAAAGAGCAGGGTATCATCAGTCACAGCCTTAGCCCCTGGGCATCCCCTGTGGTCCTAGTTCCCAAGAGTAGCGGCACTTACCGTCTATGCGTGGATTACAGGAAGGTGAATGCGGTAACTGTGGCGGACTCCTTTCCCCTCCCGAGGATGGACGACATCATTGACGATTTGGGGAGGGCACGCTATCTGTCGAAATTGGATCTCCTCCAGGGGTATTACCAAGTCCCGTTAACCGAGAGGGCGAGGCCGATTTCTGCGTTTGTCACCCCGGCCGGCCTCTACGAGTTCAGGGTTCTTCCGTTTGGGATGAGGAACGCCCCGGCAACCTTTCAGCGACTCATGAATTACCTGACGGTGGACCTGGAAGGCGTTCGTTGTTACCTCGACGACCTCGTAATCTGGAGCGAGTCCTGGGAGGAACATCTGGTCCGTCTGCGTGCGCTCTTCTCGGCCCTGTCGGACGCCAATCTTACGGTAAACCTGCAGAAAAGTGAATTTGGACACGCTCGTCACCTTCTTGGGTCACGTGATCGGTCAGGGCCAGGTCGCACCTGTCGCCGCAAAGGTGGTCAGATGAGTGTCATCAAGCCTTTGAAGACCTGAAGCGTGTACCGCCCCCGTCTTGCAAGCTCCTGACACAAGTATACCGTTTACAATACAGGTGGACGCCAGTGACGGTGGTGTGGGAGCGGTACTCTTACAGAGAAGCGGAAGTGAAATGCTCCATCCAGTGTGTTATTTTTCTTATAAATACAAGTCCTATCAAAAGTCTTACGCCACCGTCGAAAAGGAGGCTCTAGGAATAGTGTTGGCCATTGAAAAGTTTAGAATTTATTTAACTAGTTCTAGCCATCCAATTGAAATTCTCACTGATCATAATCCGTTAACGTTTATTGAAAATGTGAAGTTTAAAAACATGCGAGTATTAAGGTGGGCATTAACATTACAGCCATTCAATATAAAAATCTTCCATATAAGTGGCACACACAATATCATTGCGGACGTACTCTCGAGATCGTAGGTGGTGTGTTCTGCACACGGTGACCGCTGACTCAACACTGTGGAGGACAGAGGACAGGAGTACGCTAATGTCGCCCCTTTAGTTAAACAAGCGGTTACCTTGTTGTATATAATAGTGGACCAGCTGAGTCCTATAATGCTCCTTTTTTTTTGTTTTCCTCTGTACTCAATGCTGCCTTACAGTCGTGCCGCAACACTCATGAAGGCATTGACGGTATCCACTACCGTATGCTCCGGCAACTCCCCTCTTCCTCCTTATCCTTCCTATTAACAATTTACAACCACATATGGACATCAGAAAATTTTCCTTCTCATTGACGAGAAGGTCCCCTTCCTGAAACCCAATAAATCGGGTACCCTCCCTCAAGACTATCGCCCATCGCACAAACTAGCTGCTTGTGCAAACTACTAGTGCGAATGGTTAACTTCTGCTTAATGTGCTATCTTGAATCTCACAATCTTATCTCTCCTTCCCAGTTTGGTTTCCGCCGTGCCCGAAGCACAGCTGACCCCTTACTCATTATGAGACATAACATCTGCATTTGTACGCCATTAATCTGTACTAGCTATATTTTTTGACCTAGTAAAAGTATATGATACTACATGGCGGTACCATATTCTCCAACAATTATCCTCTCTAGGCATACGCGGAAACATGGGTGTCTTCATAAAGTCTTTCCTCTCCCAACGCACTTTCCAGGTCAAAATTGTCTCTGCCACATCATCCTTTTTTCCTCAAATCGAAGGCATCCCACAAGGCAGTGTGCACAGTACCACTTTATTCCTTCTTGCTGTTAATGGCATTGTCTCAGTTCTACTACAAGGAACCCGGTTATCACTATATGTTGATGATTTAACCATCTATGCCTCTGGCACATACATGCCAAATCTCTGCCAATCTCTTCAGTCTGCAATATAATCATAGTCTTCCTGGGCCACAAACTGTGGCTTCCACTTTTCTACCTCCAAATCTTTCTCCAGCCTTTTCTCTCACACTCGTGTAGGTCCCCAACCTCTACTCTTCTTATATGGCACTCCACTCCAATACCGTTCCTCTGGCAAATTCCTAGGTATTATTTTTTACTCCAAACTGTCCTGGCGAAACCATATCTTTTACATTAACGAAAAAGTTCGCCACCGTCTCCGAATCTTACAAACTCAATCCCATATATCCTGGGGCTCAGATTGTAAAATTCTCCTTCATCTTCATGTTACCTAGATCCTCTCCACTCTCAATTATAAATGCCATATCTATTTTGCCTCAACTTCTCTCCTTGCCCATTTTGATATAATCCATATATAATCTGTGGTCTTCGCTTAGCCCTAGGTGCCTTCCGCTTCTCTCCAGTTGAGAGAGCCTGTACACTGAATCAGGCATACCATCTCTCTCTCGACGCCGTACCCTTCTTTCTCTCCGATGTTATGCTTGATTCCACCAATTTCCCCTCACTAAACTATCCCACAATCCCTCTTCCTACCTTTGCTTCTCCATGTTTACAAAGTCAGACACTTATTACCACTGCTGTCCACCAATTTGTCAGAGCTGTTGGTTAAACGCACGCTCCGTTTGTATGCACACATATACATATGTAGATATATTGTATATATATTTATATTTATACTTACAAATGTATATACACACACGCATATAAATATTTATATTTAAATTTATTTATATGTAAAACAAGCATGTCTATATGCAATGCATGTTCAATATACACATGTAAATACATATATGTATATGTATATATACTGCATACACATACAGATATATGTATATGTGTATATATATATGTACATTATATATGTATAATTACATAAATACATACACACAATATATATATTTATATATATAATGTATATATATCACAAACACAGTAACGTGTACACAAAAATGCAAAGGAAAACAGACACAGTAAGAAATGAATATGAATCGTAACGAGTTCCTCTTCAGACGAGTAATAAACCGAAATGGTTTCAGTTTATTATTCGTCTGAAGAGGAACTCGTGAAGAGATCGAAACGTTACGATTCATATTCATTTCTTACTGTGGCGGTTTTCCTTTTCAATGCATATATATACACATGTAAATGTATACATATGTATGTGTACTGTTTATGTATATATATGTATATTCTATATATATTGTATATACATAAATACATATATATATATATCATATATATTAAATATATATATATACATATATATATACACTGCATATATGTTCATATATATCGCTATATGTCTATATATATATAAGTATTAACATATATGCACTGAATATATATATATATATATATATATATATATAACTATGAACATATGTATATATAAGTATATATATAAATATATATCTATATACATATATATATATATATATGCATACACTCAAAGTAAATATACAAATATATGTAAATATATGTACAGTTGCGGAATTATATTTCAGTACACATGCTGGGTCCCACTTTTGTACATCTGGCAACCACCTCGATGTAACCATAACGTAAATAGTATTTTCATGAATGAGGCGAAAACCTTAGGTTGTAAGACAGAGCGTGATTGGTAGAACATAAATAGCCAGTAAGTGTATTAATATTTATTTTTAGAAACGAAATAAGCTATTTAATATTTCTTTTTTTTTTTTCTTCAAATAAATGGTTGCAAAATGTGTAGTATTGATTATCGTCTCTTTATAGAATATTTTTCAAATGTGACTTCTTTAATTTGTTTATCGAAATGGCAACACCTGTGGAGGTAAGGCGGCATTCTGCCTTTATTTGAACAGAGCAATGATATTTTCATTTTGAATATAGAAAACGCCTCATACTTCAAACCTCTATGTGTGGCAACTAAATCAAATAGAAATCTGCAAATTCGCTGAGAAGTTAGCAGATGTTCGAAGCAACTCCATCTAGTAGCAGCTGATCGAACTAATGAAGTGAGACTTCTTTTCACCGAAATGAAACACTTTCAATAAACAGGAAACACTACGTTATATTCTCCATTATAGAACATCACATGAACGCAAAACCGCTGTATGAGTATGAAGGATATAAAGACGCTTTATCATTGTGTGTGCATGTGTGTGCATATACGCGAGCGCGTGTGTGCGTATGTGTGTGTGCACAAGTAATATATTTGATGAGTTACATAAATATACGTGATTCGTTTGTTTCATTACGAATGCACTTTATCTTGTGCTATATTCTGATAATGGGTTTCGCTCTCAGTATTCCATAAGCCATGGCGTTTGTCCACATTCTAACAAATGAGCAAGTAAATTTACGTTTGCTTGTTTCAGCTCGAGCAACTACAAGTTAGGTGGTTTGAAGAAAGGGAAATAATCTCACCTCCATTAAGGATAGTCTATGATATCTAATATCTTCAATATTTTCACATTCATTCTAAGGGAGTTGGTATAGGTTGCTCTCTATTTTTGTCTGTCTTAATTGTAATTTTTATTCTCAGCTGCCAATTCATGTCTATCCACTGTATATGTGTAGGTTAAATTTGCATATTTATCTTCATTACAAAGTCAAAGTTTATATATTCTGTTATGTTTACGAAAGCATTTTTTTTTTGTATATGGAATGTATTAGATATCGTTGGCTTTAAAGAGTTATTTTTCATACACGATTTCTTGGAATTATTTGATTACTGAAATGGAAACACCTATGGGAGTGGGCTGGCGTTTTAGCTTCACAAATGATTATAGCTGCACATTATTTACACTTATAAACGCTGCTTTCTATAAACAGCGACATATAGCAGCTGTAAGAAATACAATATTCAAATTCGGTGAGAGCTTTGCAACTACTCGTTACTTAACCATCTAGAAGCAGCTACATGAACAAATAAAGTGAGTTTATTATCTTTTCGTCAGATCCAAACACTGATTCAGAAGAAAACAATGTTACGTTATAAACTTCATTATAGAATAACTGTACCGAAAATTACAGGAATACAGTGAATTTATGAGGGTTTTATCATTGTGAGCATGTATGTGTTGAGAAATTAGAGACGCTGACCATTTTTAATGCGCCTGTACGCCATTTTCGTTATTTGAGTACTAGTGTGCGTAGTGATTTAGAATTATAGTTTTGCATTTCAAACTTTATGAACCACGTTCAGCGAAGAATAACATGTATTTATTTATTGAAATACTTTCTTGCTTTGTATGAATTTACAAATTGGTAGAACTATTTCTTTTAAAGATATTTAGTTGTCTCTTTACTTTTTAAGAAGAACAGTAATATGTAGAAAAGAAGGCAAATATTTGGGAAAATCATACTGACTGGAACAATTCATTTTTATTAAAACCTTGTCCAACCACCGTAAATATATAGCGTATCATGACGCACTTGCGTAGTGGCCTACATGACCCGCACAAAATATGTATCAATTTCTCCAGCGCGATGCGGGCCCCGTGGTCACTCTAATGTGACTCATGGGTGGTACATCACGCGTTCAAAGACAAAGTTACTTCTACCGCACGGTGTGCGCCACCTGCAAGTCACGTGTTTTCAGCTTATCATGTGCCTCCTTGACCAGAGGGGAGCAAAATAACCCCGGTTTCACAATGTTGATTGGCATCAGACTGGAGTGGCGTGATCGAATCAGAGACAATCTGCCGGTTTGTTAAAATAGCGAAGGGCTCGAGCCACAGAATATTCATACATATGGATACGTTTATACACCGAAAAATACTTTTCTCTACATACCTGTGTGATGGATATGTAGAAATCTACTTAAATGATAAATATACACATGTAGTTTGATAAATACACATTTATTTATGTGTGTATGCATGTCGGCCTCTCGCAATTTTAACAAACTAGACGTATAAGCTTACAAAATACTTTCTTTTCTGTGAAATACATCGCGCTTTGTATCCGTGACGTCACACCTGTAAACAGAAACGTCTCTGGAGACCTAGAAACCGAAGTGCGGAGCGACAAAACAAGTGTTTTTTACCGTATTTTTCTTGTTCTGAACAATGACAGTTTGTGCTGTGTACGGGTGCAATAGTGAAAATAAATTTAAGAAACTAGGAAGGTTTCATTTCTAAAGTTTCCAAGGACAAAGCCCGTTTTAAACAGTAGATCCTTGTGTGCTGTCGGGCAGATAAGCTAAACCCTGAGACTGACAAAGTTTGTTCCCAACATTTCAAGGCAGCTGACTATAACAACAGTGTATTATCAAGAGGGAGCTTTTCAAGAAGTCTCCACTGAAGGATCACTGAAGGCTGATGCTGATATTTCACACAAAACAGGAGAATGAGTCAGGTAGGCAACTTTGGTATCATTTCGGCATTAAAACTATTATTCTAAATACACGGAATCTTACGGTTGAAACAGTTTAGACATTCCCTTTCAACATAACATAAATAAGCACAATGTACTCAAAGTTAGTTCCAACCCACATTTTTGTGGTTGCTTCTGCAATTTGACCATTCTATTTGTATCAGAACTGTATTTATTACCACTCCATGAGATAATTTAAATGTCCGACATGGTAAAAAAAGAATAAAAAAAAAGAATGGGTAACTGATAAGTTTTCCTAATTACAGTCTTATATTTGGCTTCAGATAATTAAACTTGCTGGAATTCCCTATTGATTGTTAGGATAATTAGTGGTCTTTCATTATGCTCCTTTATGAAACTATGGGTGAAAATACAGAGGCATACCAACCTGTGAATATACATGTTTGCAGTAGGATAATTGACGGAGAAAGCTTGTGAGAAAGATAGGAAAGTGTATGTCTTTTATGGATTTAGAGAGAAGAGTTATGACACAGTGATAGGGAAAGAGGGTAGCTACCCATGCCAAAATTATACCATTATAGTCAACCACCAAAATGTTTCATTTAATATTTTTCCTATTTGTAAAAATCCAAAATAATGGGGACAGAGAGCTGAGGAAAACAAAGGCGGCAGCTTTTGCAAGACGCTCAATGTTTCTAGTAATGGTATAATTATATTAGAAATACATATTTATTACTGTCTTACTGAAAATGTGCCATTGATATAATATTTCTGAGCGTTTTTTTTTTTTTTTTTTTTTTTTTTTTTTTAATTCTCTCCCTGGTGTTCTCTCTCCTTCAACATACAAATCACCTGACCATGATTCCTCCCCTGCTCGGATCACTGGTCCTAGAGGAACTCGGCATCATGGGTTCATTGTTCGGGTAAGAGGAAAGCTAATTCATTATTACTGTGGCCTATTACATCGGGAGTAGCATCATTAGTAACTTAAAACTTTGTAAAGATTTCAGCCTTTGATTTTTTTTTTTTTTTTTTTTTTTTTAGTCATCAGAAAATGTCAGAGGAGGGTCCATTTGGCATTCAAAAATATACCTTTCTGACATAAGTACAGTGTAGTAAACTACACTAAATACCTTTGAATTATTCACAGCTTATATTCTTTATGAGGCTTATTCAGTAAGCTAACACTAGTAATTATGAAACAGAATATTAATTTAGTGATGTCTGGATGATTAGATCCATAGAAAACATGCAGAACATCAACAACTGAAATATCACTTAGAGTTCTCTTAATCCACAACCGACCCCGTCTAGTTTTTGACTGAATACTTTGAATTGGCCCGAGTATGGCACCATTGCTTCAGATTCACCTAAACAAGCCTTCCCGCTGCATGAATAGTATTGTGTTTGCCAAGAATTAAGTGGATGTAAGGTTAAATCCTAAATAGTTAATTTAGTGGCATGTTAAATATATCAAGGAACAGGATAGTGTCATTACTAACCTCTGACATGTTTAAATTAGCTACTTCAGGAAGGTCATACTAGAAAACCAATTTAAAATGGACACGCAAATTCCATTTGATAACTGAAAGCTGAGTTATACATCTCATCAACATTTTTCAGAATAACTTTTTCTCTGTGGCCAATTTTGTGTTGATTTCCCTTTTGAATTACAGAATTGGCAGCTGATTGTCCTAAACGAGAACATTGCTGTTGGAGAAAGACTGTCAACACCCATAAAATTATTGCCACCGGTAAGGTAGCCTTTCGTCTTCAGGTAGACATAGTCTGTCAGTTTTTTGGTCCTGTCTACATCCTCTAGATAACGTGTATGCCCTACAACAGCTGTCTGAGGGGTCTCAAAAATTGGAAAATGTAGCAGAAATTAAAAGCCAGCTATAACTAACTTTTGAAGGATTACAAGGAATTGAAGGAATTTCAGAACAAAAACTGAAGTAACTTAGTGCAGAAAATACTGACATAAAAATGACAATTTTAAAACAAGCATCGGTATTTTGCTGTTGGACCTGGCGTGACCTAACCTGGAAAGTATGCGGAGCTGAATTGCACAGGTTGCGGGTCGTGGCTGCCACAATACATTTTCTCTATATTTCTGATACCCAGATTGATTTCTTTCTCTTAGGTGAACAGTGAGAAAGTGGTCAGAAGATGTTGCATTAAACTAAAAATCTGTAAGACCCAATGGAGAGAAGTATCCGAGGAAACAACTAAAACTATTATTTCCCTCAGTTAACACTTTGCAGAGGTAGACTAAAGGACACGGGTTCATTCCTGGAATCTTGGGACAAAGGCGAAACTATGATTAAAGGAGAACGAGTATGTATTTTGTCCTTTGATGAAATGAAAACCACAAGAGTATGAGAGTACACGAAAATAGGTGACAATATTCTCAAACCACACATTTATGTCTACACAGCAATACAGAGATATAAGAAG
>NC_061829.1:29124670-29129670 GCF_019202785.1 Penaeus chinensis | reverse complement strand
TCATACAAGCAGCTCAGCAAACTACTATCACGCATTCCTGCCCATCAAGGAAGCGGCTGAGCTGCAACCTATTCACTTTGCCACAGGAGATGACTTTGATTACAATGAAGACCTTACAATAGATGAGCTTGTCCGAGCCCTAGAAGCCTGTAGAGGAACATCCCCAGGCCCCGATGAGATTCGATATGATATGATAAAGCATCTTAATCATGATGACATGATTAAGTAGAAAAAGCCTACGACATGACATGGCGATATGGCTTACTCAGAAAACTTTATGCTTTCAGATTACGTGGAAACTTGCCTTGTTTTATTCAAAATTTCATTTCTGACAGAACGTTTGCTGTCAAATTGTTTTCTGACAATGTCACTTTTTCGGACATTTTTGTCCAGGCAAACGGGGTCCCACAAGGAAGTGTCTTGTCACCAACATTATTTTTGTGCATGATAAATGACATCTTACCAGCTCCTCCTCGGAATCTTAAATACTCACTGTACGCTGATGATGTGCATTATGGCACTCCAGCAATAATGCAGAATTCTCGGCAAATCGCGTCCAATTGGCACTGGATATGATTCATAACTGGGGCCTCCAGTGGGGTTTTAAGTTTTCCACTAGAATGAGTATTGGGGTCATTTTTTTCAAATAGGAGGAAGCCGAACATCAGGCTAACTCTAGACAACCACCCAATACCTATTCAAAATTCTGCAAGATTTCTTGGGCTACTTTTTGATAGCAGACTCAATTGGAAAGACCCCCATTGGTCAGTTAAAGAATAAATGTCAAAGAGCACTAAATTTATTAAAGTGCATTTCTGGTAATAAATGGATAGCTGATAGACAGTCTTTGCTAATGGTATATAAAGCCCTGATTAGGTCTACAGTAGATTATAGGTCAATCGTGTATGGCTCGGCATCGAAAACAAGTTTGGAAGGTTTGGATGCTGTGCAGAATGCTTGTTTATGTGTGTGTCTTGGAGCCCTGAAATGTACTCGGATCGAACGTCTTGAGGTGGAGTCAGGAGTACCTCCCCTCCGACTCAGACGCGGCCAGTTAGCACTGACCTATGCCGCAAAGGTGGCTCGAGACCCGAGCCACCCTAATGACAATGGAGGCACTAGGCCCTTTGCCACGAGACTCCACGACCTCGTCAAGAAAGTCGGTATAGATCTCTCTACCAACGATACCCTGGTTAAGTCAAATACAGCGCCATGGGAAACCCCAATTTTTCTATTATGGAATCCTGGCTTCTATCAGCCAAGGCCATGGCGCCGGAGGGTGAGGTACGCCAGCGGTTCAGAGAGATCCTTATTAAACATCTTTCTTGTTTTTCATATATATACCGACGGCTCCAAGACAAATGAGGGTGTAGGTGCGGGTGTATGGTCGACTGAATGTCAATTGAAGTTTCGACTGCCGAATCATACATCGATCTTTCTTGCCGAACTTTTTGCCATTGATAAAGCTATCGATTTTGCCCTATCGACGACCCACGATAGAACAGTTATTTTTTTCAGATTTATTAAGTTCACTTAAAGCTATTGAATCCTTAGAAACCACTAAAAATGAATTGCTGGGTAATATCATTCGGAAGCGACACGGTGCCAACAAATCAATCAAGCTAATATGGGTTCTAGGCCACTCTGGTATCAATGGCAATGAACAGGCTGACAAATTAGCCGGGTCAACTGACAATTTGGACATTACCATAATTCGTACAGATCTCAGGTGTTTTGTGTCTCTTATAAAAGCAAAAATGCATCTCCTGTGGCAAAGTGAGTGGACCAACCTAGACATAAACAAAACTAAAACAATAATAGAAACGTAGGCTACAGCCCACAGAAGATCCAGAAGAGAAGAGGTGGTTTTGGCGCGACTGAGAACTGCCGCCACAAGAATAACACACCTCACACCTTACATTGAAAAGAAATATCCTCCAGAATGTCCCCACTGCACAAACCACATGACAATAACCCATCTACTCATAACTTGCCATAAATATCATCGCAATAGACAAAACTTAAAAAATTACTCAAGAAACCAAAACCTTCCATTCACAACATCAAATATGTTATCAGACAACGAAAAAATAATAAGTAAAGTAATCACTTTTCTAAGGGAGACAAAACTTTATGACCTTATATAGATTGATAAAATAAATAGGATCCATTGGCTTAACAACCTTGGCCACATGCCGCTGGTTGATAGCCAAGAAATCCAACAAAGAAAGAAAGAAAGAATTGTTATTGATGTTATGATTATTAATTTGTCATTAAAATATATTAGACAATTTCTTAAAGTGAAAGAAAAGGGTAAATAGGTGAGATATTTAATTTCTAAAAACTGGCTATTTGGTGATTAAGAACATCTATGTGTAAATACAATAAAAACAAACGTGTATTACAGTGGGTATGGCATATATTCTTGCCACATGGGCCAATGGGTTAAGGCTACTATTGTTTTTTCATCCTGAAGTTATTGTCATTATTTTTGTTATCATTACTATTATTATGGTTATTGTCATTGTTGTTGTTGTTGTTGGCATTAGTATCATTACTACCACTATTATTATCATTATGTTTATTATCATTATTGTTTTTTTCTTTAGCATTACTACTACTACTACTACTACTATTATCATGAATATCATTATTATTATTACCATTGTCTTTATCACTTTTATAATCAGTATCATCAGTATCGTTATTGTTATCATTATCATAATCATTATTACATATTTTCTATTATTAATATTATCATTGTCATTATTAATGCTATTATTAGCATTACTATAATTATTATCATTATTATGATTATAATTATTATCATTATTATTATTATTGTAATTATTGTAATTATTGTTATCATTATTATTATCATTATTATCAGTATCATCATTTCCTTTACTATTATTATCATCATCTTTTATTGGCAATGCTATCATTCTCATTATAATTATTATCATCATGATTTTAATTATAATTTTTATCATCTCTATGTCATTATAGTTATTATTGTTGTTGTTATAATTATATTGGAAATTTGATTATCATTATCAATATTATAATTATTATTATTACTATTATTATTACTATTGATAATTTTTTTATTATTCATTCTTATTATTATCATGATTATCATTATTATATTACCCTTATCTTCATTTTCGTTCTCTTATTATTTATATTATTAATGTCATTGTTTTGTTATTACTTTTACTACTGTTATTATCATATTTTTTATTAAGATTATCGTTTCATCATTGTTATTATTATTGCTATCATCATTGTTATTAGCAGTATTTTGTTATTTTTTCCATTATACTTTTTATTATCATTATCAATATTACTGCTGATGTTGTCATGTTATCGTCTTGCTTTATCTTTAGAATTTATCATCGTTTCTGTATGGATACCATTATTAGCTTTCATATGACTAGTATGATCATTATCATCGCAGTTATCCTCTCTATAATTTTAATTTGTATGTACTGTTGTCTATCCGATAATAATACGAATTATTAAACTAATGGTTACAGTTTGTCTTATTTACCATTACACTCACACACACACACACACATATATTATATATATATTACATATTTATATATTATATATATTACATATTTATATGTTATATATATTAAATTTTTATATATTATATATATATGCATATACATATATAAATATGCATATATATACATATATATATATATATGCATATATATGTGTACTGTGTGGTTACAGCACTGGACTCTGGACCCTCATGGTCCAATGCCTGACCGCGGCAGTCGTAAAATTGTCTGCACTCCGACTAATGGCTCAATCCCGATCTCATGGCGAGAAAATGACATATCGCCTGAGAAAGTCAAACGCAGGTGTCGTAAGGGAAGTCGCCGCCGTGGCACAAGTGTTAGCGCGCCGAATCGCGGTTGATTAGGAAGGCCATCCAATCAGGCAAGGCGGTACTGTCAAATAACCTCTCAATCCCGAATTGAGAGAGGCCTATCTCCTGCAGTGGAATAAATTGCTATACATATGCACACACATACATGCACACACACACACACACACACGAACACACACACACACACATATATATACATATATATTTATTCATTTATATATATATATATATGTGTGTGTGTGTGTGTGTGTGTGTGTGTGTGTGTATATATGTGTGTGTACCTAATATTCATAAAAATGTCAAACTTCAGAGAAACTTCAAAGACAGCGACAATCACACCTCATTGAGAAGGCAAGTGGTCAGTACAACTGACCGCCAAAACTTTTGTTTGTAATTACACTCTCATGCTATTACTGTATGCTTAAGGTGTTTAACTAAAAATATTTCAATTTTAAACATTTGTTGAGTATACCGCATCTCTATTAGCGATTAATGAATATGAGTAAAAATGAAAGTTCAACTTGCATTGTCAAAACATATTGAAAATATCTATCGCCGATATATGATGATTTGTGTGTACAAATAGTGTCTATTAATTCATTAAAGCCCCCCCCCCCCCCACAAAAAGAGAGAGAGAGAGAGAAAAAAGAGAAAGAAAAATGTAATCGGGTAAAAAACATACAAGGCATCAAAGTTAGTGGTTAGTCCTACTGACCACTTGACGTCAAAGACTTGATTAAAGGTACTTCATTTTATGCTGATTTTCTCCCTATGTGACATGTGACAGGGAGCACCGACTTTCATAACTCATATTAGTATGTTGCATTTATAGTATCCAAGTAATGGAGTTAAACAATTAATTTCCCTTTTATGACCATTAGTCAGCGTTTTAAGCCACAGTAAATTATCGAAACACATTCATTGGTTTGTATATATGCATAGGAGCAACTTATTTTAGTATTTGTAATGAATTTTTCAGTATGTGACATAACATGCACACTGGAACGCTTGTACGGCGGTGCAACAGGCATTTTTTTCTCCAAGTAACGCAGATCCTGATGCATTCACTACTTTATTTACTGATGTATAGTTA
>NC_061829.1:29107170-29119670 GCF_019202785.1 Penaeus chinensis | reverse complement strand
GGCAAGTGCTCGCGCTCCGGCTTGCGTTGATGATGATGGTTTGGTTTGCGAAGTTCTAGCTTCGCCCAGGCCTTCTAGATATGGCCCGGCCTGTGTCAGCTTTTTACGGCTGTCTCATTGAGTTGTCTGACACTCGGTGCTTACCGTGGCGGCGGGATTGCCAGCAAGCGCTCCTGCCGCCATGGTGTAAGCATTTCGCATAGCCTCTTTACCAGCACGGCGGCTGTAGTGGGCGGTCCATGTCTCAGGAATTGTGTATGGTCACAATTTTCTAGGTAGTGGACTAGTGTGGCGTTCGGCTCGCCGCAGTGCTTGCAGCACCATTCATCGCGTTCGATTGTTGGGATAATCTGCTATGCACAGTGGTAACCTAGGCGCATTCTGTGAAGAATGACTTCGGTACCTCCGTTGCTTACTGCAGAGAGTGCCAGTGGTTCATAGCCTGTGGCGTCTGAGTACCAGCTGTCCGAGGGGGAGGTTCTCGTTTCCTCTCTGTGAAGCTGCCCTAGGAAGGTACGACCGACCAAGGCACACTTCTCCATAAGTAATTTTCGGCTCGGTTTTATCGTCATGGGATTTGGGGGCATACCCCTGCCAGCGACGGCTAGTCTGTCAGCAAACTCGTTCCCTCTGATGCCGATGTGGCTTGGGACCCAGTTGATGACAATTCTTCTACCCTGAGCAAGAATTCTCTGTGCCATTGTGAGAATCGTGGTCAGTAGGTAGATGTTGTCTGTGGGTGAAGAATTCTCTGTGCCATTGTGAAAATCGTGGTCAGTAGGTAGATGTTGGCTGTGCTGAAGACAGTCAATGGCTGCCCTGGAGTCTGTGTGTATGACCACGTGTCCTTCCCTTAGGGACGCGTGGCCTAGGGCTCCCGTGATTGCAACTGCCTCTGCCTGTAGCAAGGAGGCGTTATCTGTTACCCTCATGGATCGCGTGGCATCCGTGTAGTATGTTCTACTACCCGGAGGAGTGATGGCTGCAATGACCCTGTGGGCTTCTGCCTTTAGGCTAGGCATGGGGTATAGGCTCTTTTTCATTGACAGGCTCATTATGTTGAACTCTATCAGGCTCAGTGCCCACGGCGGGGCTTCGGCAAAGAAGCTGTTCTTTGAGCTGATGGCGTATTAACACCCTGGCTGTATGAGACAGCCACGAATTGTTTGCAATGAGCTCGTTGTCTTGTTCGAGCCATCTGACTAATTTTTGTCTTAGGCTTGTGTTCCTGGGAGCCTGGATGACCTTTGACAGGAATTGTCAGCTTCATTTTTGACTGTTTCTAATTTGTCTGTGTGCTTTTTCTTTGCAGCAAATAGAGCGACTGAGGCATAGTCCACAATGGGCCGGACAGCAGGTACATAGAATAATCTTAGTACTTTGTGTCTGGCCCCTATGCGTCTCCCAGTCATTGCTCTCATGACGGACAGTCTTGCTTTGGTTCGGTCAACCAGGTACTGGACCTCCTTATGGAAGGAGAGGGTCTGGTCTATCCTTACCCCAAGGTATAGGTAGTCCTGGACCCATTCTAATTCCACTCCCTAGATTTTCAGTCTTGTGCCTCGAACTCTCTGTCTCAGAGCCATGGCTTTGGATTTGGCTGCAGAGATCTTTAGTCCTGTCCTACAACACTCCTCTGACACGAAGTCCAGACAACGCTGGGCTTTATTCTGGCTGCGTGGTCCAGTGGAGGTGATAGCGAGATCGTCTGCATACGAGATGATCTGGCACCCCTCTGGGAGGTTTATGTTGAGGATGAAGGACATAAAAGTGTTGAATAGGGCTGGACTGAGAACCCCACCCTGTGGCGTTCCATTTTCGAGCGGCATGTGCTGCTATAGGTGACCCTGGAATTTGACATTGGCAGTCCTGCTCCTGAAGTAGTCACCTATCCAAGCCAAGAGCTTTCCACTGATTCCCTTCTGGATCAGGCTTTCCTGAATGGCAAGTGGACTTGCCAGTTCAAAAGCCTTCTCCAGGTCAAGGAATACCACCACAGCTGGGCCCTTGCTGATTGTGCTTAAGAGCGTGGCTATGCTGTATGCTGTGCCCATGACCCTTGTGAACCCATGGAGGTGTTCGTGCGGGGGTCTTGTTTTCCATTGAAGCCGGTTTAGTACCATCTTCTCAGGTACCGTCTTGGCCAGGCAGCTGAGCAGAGAGATGGGGCGGTACTTCCTCGGCTCCTTTGGTTTTGGGACGGGAACTATGGTAGCCCTCTTCCAACTCTGGGGTAGAGTGGAAGTTCCCAGGACTTGCTGATGAGTTGCAAGAGTGCACGCTCATCTGCTAGTCCTAGGTGGGAGATAATGGGGTACGAGATCCCATCAGAGCCCGGGGCTGTGTTGGAACTGGTTTTATAGGCTTTCCTTAGTTCCCTCAGAAAAAAGATAACGTCTGAGTTATCGGGTTCGGCTGCCCTTTCTCTGATCTGAGCGTGTCTGTCTGGCTGTAGACGCTCTTGTCTTGCCCTCAGCTCGGCTGGCAGACTGTTGCTGCTCGTTCTCGCAGAGAACTCTGCTTGGGGGTCGTGATGGGTGCACCTCGGGGCTGAGCGGCTGGTAGCTCGCTTGACCCGTTGCCACAGCTTTGAAAGGGTGGTTTGGTGGTCGAAGGACTCACACCATTCCAGCCACTTTTCCTGCCTGACTCTGTTGGCAGTTTCCTTGGCATCCGTGACAGCCTCCCTTAGGAGGGATAAGTTGTCAGGAGTTCTTTGCCTTCGGAATAGTTTTCGGCACATGTTCACCCTGTGGTTGATCTCCCTGATCTCGTCATTGAAGTACCAGGCGTCTTTGTGACTTCTGGACCCAGGCCGAGTTTTGGGTATGGTCTGTGAGGCTGCTTCATTAATGGCGTTTAGCAGGCTAGCTTCGAGCACTTCCACATTTTCGCTTTGTGGGGGATCGTTGCATCTCAGACAAAAGGCCAAGGCGTTTTGAAACGCCTGCCAGTTGGCCTTGTCTGTTTTCCATCTTGGATTCGGTCTTAGGATTTCGGCTGGGCCAGCATCCATGAGGGTAGTTATAGTGCCATAATGGTCACTTGTGACGGTCTCGTCGACACACCAGCCAATCCTCCCCACCAGAGTCACAGTGGCCAGGGTGAGGTCTAGGACCCCTCCTCTGACATGCGTTGGCTCTTGGGTGTTGAGGAGAGCGATCTCAGGGAATGTCTCTAGCACGTCGGCTATGTGATAGCCGGCCGCATCCGGTGCCCGGCAGGGAGCCAGGATGGGGTGGTGTGCAATGAAGTCTCCCTCTATGATCACTCAGTCGTGTGCAGCAGAAGCACAGACCTGGCTGATGTCTAAGCTTCTACAGTGTGGCCGGCTGTACACATTGTACAGTTTGAGGGGCCCCCCCGGCCAGGTGAACCTCGACAGCAAGGGATTCAACATCGTCTCCACAGTGCGATGCATCGGCTATTGCGAAGCAGGGGATTGTTGCTCTCACAAGGGTGATCAAGCCTCTCTTGCCAGTTAACAGGAGAGTCATATCGTCCTCGTCAAAGAGGAGATGATCATCTGTTGGGGAAGTTTTTGTGGTGCTCTTAGAACCTTTTTTCTTTAGTTTCTTTTTCTGCACCTTTGGCATGGTCGGAAACTCCTTTTTGTTGGAGACATCCGGTGTCGGCTGGGGGGCGGCTTCCTTCCTCTTAGGAGGTCGTGAGGACTTTTCGCTTTTGTTCCTTCCCCAGACATGGGGGCCCGGTGGGGCAGGAACAAAGTCTGGTCGCTTTTGAGCAACCTCTTGTCGCCTGAGGGCCGCCTCTTTCCTGACAGAGCAAGTCAGGCTCCAGGCATGATGCTTCTTGGCACAGTTGGGACATTTGGCTGTTGTGTCCCTCTTTTCCTCTTTGTATGCCTTGAGGCATACCTCTGTGTTGTGTGCCTTGCTACAGACACCACATTTAGGCTTGGCTGTACAGTTAGCCTGGTGGTGACCGTATTTCTGGCACTTGAAACACCGGAGTGGTTCTGGCACATACATTCGAAGGTAGTAGGTGCCCCAGTTACCCAGATCAAGGGTAGTGGTTGGGGCACCTTTCATGGTCACCAGGACTTGCCTGGTTGGATTCTGGGCGACCCGGATCGACAACCATTCCGTTGCAACTCCAATGCCCTGACTAATTGGTAGGCATTGTCGAAGCCTTCGGGTTTAGCTGGCACTTTGAACTGGGCGAAGCGTTTAGGGGGTCCCGACTCTTCATCAGAGTCGGTCTCCGGCCTCGGACGCTTCGGCCCGCCCTTTCGGCTTTCGGGCTTGTTTGTGGAGGCAGCAGCTGATGCGTCTGGTTCAGCCTGCTCTCCCCTCTCAATCGGGGAGGCCGTCTGTGAACTCAGGGGCCTCCCTGGCTTAGCTGTTGGCCTGGAGAGGCCAGCTCGCGAGTCAAGATGTTTGACTATTTGGTGGACAGACCCATTGTCCACCTTAGCAGCAGGGGTGACAGTGTCATCCTGTGCATGGGGCTTTCTTTTGCCACCGAAAGGCACATATGCCTTCATGGTGACTACCGTGGTCTGGGCCTTGCACGGTTCGTCAACATTTTTGTCAGTCTGAGGGGGGTGTTTGATTATTTTTTCCATAAATTGGTAAGTGCTTCATCCTCTCACGCCCCCACCCACCACGGAGTCCAACAAGGGGAAGCTGAGTGTCATAACCAGTGTCT
This sequence comes from Penaeus chinensis, assembly GCF_019202785.1. Classification (NCBI taxonomy): domain Eukaryota; kingdom Metazoa; phylum Arthropoda; class Malacostraca; order Decapoda; family Penaeidae; genus Penaeus; species Penaeus chinensis. The sequence goes on along the minus strand of NC_061829.1, from coordinate 29,114,999 downwards.
AACAGCAACAGGAGTGATGAGAGGATATACGCAGCCAATAGCCATTGTGACGGCACTCACGGACCATTGTGAGTGCCAATGGCGGCATGACTGCTTGACCCTAGCCTCCCGGGGGAGACCAGCCGATTGACCGTGACCGGGCCGGGATCAGGCCGCCTGTCTTGCTGGAATAGAGGACCAAAGAGGGGTGTTGCTAGCCACAGGGCGTACTCGTTCACGGCATCGCTCAACCTCTAGGACTCTCGTCTCCACAGCGCACAAGGCTGCCCAAACGGCAAATGCGTGGGTAGGTGTAAACCCCTGGGGAGAGACCAGAGGGGATGCCCTTCCACCTACGCGACATCATTGTTTGGAGCCCTTTTGTTCAGCCCTCTGAGGCAGCCACCCAAAGGTTGCTTCTCGGCAGTGAGGGAAGAGGAGTCTTGCACTTTTACCAGGCAGTTCCTTTCATCCCTCTGAAGCAACCACCCAAAGGTTGTTTCACCTCAAATATTCATCTCCATTACCTTTTAACCTCCACCTACGTAAACTTATGAGCATTAATAGTAGAAGAAAAATGAAAGCATTAGCTCAAGTCAGGTAGAGGTCGCCAGTCCTCATTCAGGATAGATCCCTGCTTTCACCTGAACGTAAACACCATTCAACGCTAATACTAATAGAAATGAAGCTAGAGGGGTAGGAGAAGAGAAATTAAAGAATTAGCTCAAGTCAGGTAGAGGTCGCCAGTCCTCATTTAGGATAGATCCCTGCTTTCACCTGTTCCTAACACTAAAAAATGATAGAAGGGGTAGATATAGTAGAAGAAAAATGAAAGAATTAGCTCAAGTCAGGTAGAGGTCGCCAGTCCTCATTCAGGCTAGATCTCTGCTTTCACCTGAACGTAATCAGTCAAATACGATGTCAGTGTTATTCAGTTATTCTCTTTATTTGTACAAATTACTCTACTTCTTAATTTTCTCGGGGAATGCTGAAGCATGTCAATTCCACTTTTGTATTCTGTTTTCGTTCCGAGAGGTCTTAAATCTGGCGCGCATTTTAGATTCATCCTGTTCTCAACCCTTTCCATGCTGCCCCCATCACTTGACCTGATTTTATATATCCCTATTCTACTGTCTAGCACTTCTACGATCTCCCATCGGTAATTATACCCCTGATTTTGCATTTTACACCGTCCTAGCTTTATGTTGTTTCGCAATAGAACTTCTTGCCCAACGTCCCACTGACGTATTTTCGCTCGTTCATCGCGAAGGCTTCGTGTTTGTGCTTTTCTTTTCTTTTCTACCATCTTTGCTATATTCCGCAAAGTTTCGTGCATGCCCTTAAGCTCACATAACCACTCGCCCGTCGCGGTTTCCATGTCACCTAAATCCTTCCCGTTTCTCGGCAATTTCGGCTCCCTACCAAATAGCAGCTGGAAGGGGGAATACCCTGTAGTAGCATGTGGAGTTGCGTTGTAGATGGCTACGAGGCCAGATATATAGTCGGGCCATCTCCTTTTAGCAGACTCGTCTAGCGTGACTAATAAATCATGTAAGGTTCGGTTTAATCTTTCACAAGCACCGTTTCCTTGAGGATCGTACGCACTCGTTCGTATTTTCTTAATGTCATACAGTGAGCAAAGATTACGAATTACAGAGCTAGTAAAATTTCTCCCTTGGTCAGATAGGAGTTTATCAGGTCCGAATTTATCAATGATCTGCTCTTTTAGTATTTTTGCAACTGTAGTGGCCTTCTGATCATGAGTCGGGAACGCAAAGCTATACCGTGTAAATATATCTGTTACTACTAATACATTTTCGATGCCCATCTTTTTATCTAAGAGAGTAAAATCCATCGCCAATAGTTCCCACATTCTATTTGCTTTGATCTTTGATGCGGTTTCGGAGATTCTTCTTTTGCTATGCTACAAGTACTGCAGTTTGCGACGTACTCCGCGACTGACGCCGCCATACCTGGCCAGAATCCTCTTTTCTTCACGAGGTCAAGGGTGCTGCGCACAGCACCATTCCCCGTGCCGCCCCGCTTCTCGGTCGGTTTGTGGCCCTGCCCTTCACACAGGCGACCGCTCCCGTCTAGACGTCCGGAATGGTTTCCGAGTACCGCCCCCCCCCCCCCCCTCTCACTGAGGTGAAGCAACCTTTGGATGGTTGCTTCAGAGGGATGAAAGGAACCAGCTGGCAAAAGGACAAAACCCCCCTTCCCCCACTGAGGTGAAACAGCCTTTGGATGGCTGCTTCAGAGGGAAGGGGGAAACACTTTGAAAAGACACAGGTCCTTTCCTTCCTCACTGAGGTGAAACAACCTTTGGGTGGTTGCTTCAGAGGGATGAAAGGAACTGCCTGGCAAAAGTGCAAAACCTCCCTTCCCTTACTGAGGTGAAACAGCCTTTGGGTGGCTGTCTCAGAGGGAAGGAGGAATCCCTTCGAAAAGACACAGGTCCTTTCCTTCCTCACTGAGGTGTAACAACCTTTGGGTGGTTGCTTCAGAGGGATGAAACGAATTGCCTGGTAAAAGTGCAAGACTCCTCTTCCCTATCTGCAGTGAAGCAACCTTTGGGTGGCTGCCTCAGAGGGCTGAGCAAGAGGGCTCCAAACAATGATGTCTCGTAGGTGGAAGGGCATCCCCTCTGGTCTCTCCCCAGGGGTTTACACCTACCCACGCGTTTGCCGTGCGTGGCAGCCTTGTGCGCTGTGGAGACGGAAGTCCTGGAGGTTGAGCGATGCCGTGAACGAGTATGCCCTGCGGCCTGATCCCGGCCCGGTCCCGGGAGGCTAGGGTCAAGCAGTCATGCCGCCATTGGCACTCACAATGGTCCGTGAGCGCCGTCACAATGGCTATTGGCTGCGTATATCCTCTCATCACTTCTGTTGCTGTTAGACACTGGTTCTGACACTCAGCTTCCCCTTGTTGGACTCCGTGGTGGGTGGGGGCGTGAGAGGATGAAGCACTTACCAATTTATGGAAAAAATTATAAAACACCCCCAACAGACTGATAAAAATGTTGACGAACCGTGCAAGGCCCAGACCACGGCAGTCACCACGAAGCCATATGTGCCTTCCGGTGGCAAAAGAAAGCCCCATGCACAGGATGACACTGTCACCCCTGCTGCTAAGGTGGACAAGACCGAAGCCAATGGGTCTGTCCACCGAAAAGTCAAACATCTTGACTTGCGAGCTGGCCTCTCCAGGCCAACAGCTAAGCCAGGGAGGCCCCTGAGTTCTCAGACGGCCTCCCCGATTGAGAGGGGAGAGCAGGCTGAACCAGCCGCATCAGCTGCTGCCTCCACAAACAAGCCCGAAAGCCGAAAGGGCGGGCCGAAGCGAAAAGGCCGGAGACCGACTCTGATGAAGAGTCGGGACCCCCTAAACGCTTCGCCCAGTTCAAAGTGCCAGTTAACCCGAAGGCTTCGATAATGCCTACCAATTGGTCCGGGCATTGGAGTTGCAACGGAAAATCCGGTTGTCGATCCGGGTCGCCCAAGGTCAGGGCATGATCATAATGCCAAAAGATCAAGCTACCTTGAATTTCCTCCGGGAAACGAAGGAGCTAGCTGATGGGAGGAAAGTGAGTCTTTCCTTACTAAGTCCCGAGGAAAAGAGAACCAAGATGGTGCTACTTGGCTTCTCAGTCTCGTACGATGTGGAGCTGATCGCTTCACACCCACAGGTCGTGCAGGCTTCCTGAATGTCGAAGGGGAAGAATCCAACCAGGCAAGTCCTGGTGACCATGAAAGGTGCCCCAACCACTACCCTTGATCTGGGTAACTGGGGCACCTTCAACCTTCTAACGTATGTGCCAGAACCACTTCGGTGTTTCAAGTGCCAGAAATACGGTCACCACCAGGCTAACTGTACAGCCAAGCCTAAATGTAGTGTCTGTAGCAAGGCACACAACACAGAGGTATGCCTCAAGGCATACAAAGAGGAAAAGAGGGACACAACAGCCAAATCTTCCAACTGTGCCAAGAAGCATCATGCCTGGAGCCTGACTTGCTCTGTCAGGAAAGAGGCGGCCCTCAGGTGACAAGAGGTTGCTCAAAACCGACCAGACTTTGTTCCTGCCCCACCGGGCACCCATGTCTGGGGAAGGAACAAAAGCGAAAAGGCCTCCCGACCTCCTAAGAGGAAGGAAGCCGCCCCCCAGCCGACACCGGATGTCTCCAACAAAAAGGAGTTTCCGACCATGCCAAAGGTGCAGAAAAAGAAACTAAAGAAAAAAGGTTCTAAGAGCACCACAAAAATTTCCCCAACAGATGATCATCTCCTCTTTGAAGAGAACGATATGACTCTCCTGTTAACTGCTGTTGTCTCAGCAGTAGCAAAAGCCCTGGGGAGGTCGAGTGAGGAGGCCGAGAAGGCAGTTTCGGTCGCCATGACGGCAATGACCCAGACTGTCGCAGCCCTGAAGGAAAGAAAGCTGGTTAGAGCAAAACCAGCCTCACCCTCACCCCAGGACGAGACTCCCCTCCCCACTCCAAACCAGGCCATGCCCTCACAGGCAGAGCCAAAACAGGCTGAATCTGTGCAGCCAGAGCCAGAGAGAAAAGCCGAACCAAACAAAGTCAGAGCTACCAAAGGCTCTCCACCTCCCAGTGGACCCAAGAATAGCCTGACAACAGACGAGGAGCCCTCAACCAGCGAGGACCTCGCAATGGAGTTGTCAGACTCCGACGATGTCTCTGATGTAACTATCACTGAGTAACATCATGACACACCATCTAAGCATCCTACAGTGGAACATCAATAGCTTCTCTGCAAAGAACGCTTTTCTCCAAGCAGTAGTGCGATCAAGGAACATTGACATTGTCATGCTTCAGGAGACATTAACAGTGGACACTGTTCGCTTCTCAGGGTACCATGCCTTCACACTGCCACGAACACCTGGCAAGAGAGGCTTGATCACCCTTGTGAGAGCAACAATCCCCTGCTCCACAATAGCCGATACATCGTACTGTGGAGCCGATGTTGAATCCCTTGCCATCGAGGTTCACCTGGCCGGGGGTCCCCTCAAACTGTACAATGTGTACAGCCGGCCACACTGTAGAAGCTTAGACATCAGCCAGGTCTGTGCTTCTGCTGCACACGACTGAGTGATCATAGGGGGAGACTTCAATGCACACCACCCCATCCTGGCTCCCTGCCGGGCACCGGATGCGGCCGGCTATCACATAGCCGACGTGCTAGAGACATTCCCTGAGATCGCTCTCCTCAGCACCCAAGAGCCAACGCATGTCAGAGGAGGGGTCCTAGACCTCACCCTGGCCACTGCGACTTTGGTAGGGAGGATTGGCTGGCGTGTCGATGAGACCGTCACAAGTGACCAATATGGCACTATAACTACCCTCATGGATGCTGGCCCAGCCGAAATCCTAAGACCGAATCCAAGATGGAAAATAAGACAAGGCCAACTGGCAGGCGTTTCAAAATGCCTTGGCCCTCTGTCTGAGATGCAACGATCCCCTACAAAGCGAAAATGTGGAAGTGCTCGAAGCTAGCCTGCTAAACGCCATTAATGAAGCAGCCTCACAGACCATACCCAAAACTCGGCCTGGGTCCAGAAGTCACAAAGACGCCTGGTACTTCAATGACGAGATCAGGGAGGTCAACCACAGGGTGAACATGTGCCGAAAACTATTCCGAAGGCAAAGAACCCCTGACAACTTATCCCTCCTAAGGGAGGCTGTCACGGATGCCAAGGAAACTGCCAACAGAGTCAGGCAGGAAAAGTGGCTGGAACGGTGTGAGTCCTTCGACCACCAAACCACCCTTTCAGAGCTGTGGCAATGGGTCAAGCGAGCTACCAGCCGCTCAGCCCCGAGGTGCACCCATCACGACCCCCAAGCAGAGGCTAACAGACTGGCGTATGAGTTCTCTGCGAGAACGAGCAGCAACAGTCGAGCTGAGAGCAAGACAAGAGCGTCTACAGCCAGACAGACACGCTCAGATCAGAGAAAGAGCAGCCGAACCTGATAACTCAGACATTATCTCTTCTCTGAGGGAACTAAGGAAAGCCTATAAAACCAGTTCCAACACAGCCCTGGGCTCTGATGGGATCTCGTACCCCATTATCTCCCACCTAGGACTAGCTGGTGAGCGTGCACTCTTGCAACTCATCAACAAGTCCTGGGAAACTTCCACTCTACCCCAGAGTTGGAAGAGGGCTACCATAGTTCCCGTCCCAAAACCAAAGGAGCCGGTGAAGTACGGCCCCATCTCTCTGCTCAGCTACCTGGCCAAGACGGCTGAGAGGATGGTACTAAACCGGCTTCAATGGAAAACGGGACCCCCGCACGAACACCTCCATGGGTTCACAAGGGTCATGGGCACAGCACACAGCATAGCCACGCTCTTAAGCACAATCAGCAAGGGCCCAGCTGTGGTGGTATTCCTTGTCCTGGAGAAGGCTTTTGAACTGGCAAGTCTGCTTGCCATTCAGGAGAGCCTGATCCAGAAGGGAATCAGAGGAAATCTCTTGGCTTGGATAAGTGACTACTTCAGGAACAGGACTGCCAATGTCAAATTCCAGGGTCACCTATCGTAGCACATGCCGCTCGAAAATGGAACGCCACAGGGTGAGGTTCTCAGTCATGCCCTATTCAACACTTTAATGTCCTGCATCCTCAACATAAACCTCCCAGTGGGGTGCCAGATCATCTCGTATGCAGACGATCTCGCTATCACCTCCACTGGACCACGCACCTAGAATAAAGCCCAGCGTTGTCTGGACCTCGTGTCAGAGGAGTGTTGTAGGACAGGACTAAAGATCTCTGCAGCCAAATCCAAAGCCATGGCTCTGAGACAGAGAGTTCGAGGCACAAGACTGAAAATCCAGGGAGTGGAATTAGAATGGGTCAAGGACTACCTATACCTTGGGGTAAGGATAGACCGGACCCTCTCCTTCCATAAGGAGGTCCAGTACCTGGTTGACCGAACCAAAGCAAGACTGTCCGTCATGAGAGCAATGACTGGGAGACGCAAAGGGGCCAGACACAAAGTACTAAGATCATTCTATGTACATGCTGTCCGGCCCATTGTGGACTATGCCTCAGTTGCTCTAATTGCTGCAAAGAAAAAGCACACAGACAAATTAGAAACAGTCCAAAATGAAGCTGCCAGGATAATTCTGGGTGCCCCGAAGTGGACGAAGGTCCTCAACCTCCTGATGGAGGCAAACCTTCTCCTCCTGGACTCACGAATCGATCTAATGGCAACACAATTCCTGTCAAAGGTCATCCAGGCTCCCAGGAACACAAGCCTAAGACAAAAATTAGTCAGATGCCTCGAACAAGACAACGAGCTCTTTGCAAACAACTCGTGGCTGTCTCATACAGCCAGGGTGTTGATACGCCATCAGCTCAAAGATCAGCTTCTTGCTAAGGGCATGGACTCCCCCCACCCCGACTTTGCCGAAGCCCCGCCGTGGGCACTGAGCCTGATAGAGTTCAACATAATGAGCCTGTCAATGAAAAAGAGCCTATACCCCATGCCTAGCCTAAAGGCAGAAGCCCACAGGGTCATTGCAGCCATCACTCCTCCGGGTAGTAGAACATACTACACGGATGGATCGGTCGATCCTTTGAGCCACACTGCAGGCGCCGGCTTTGCAGCAAGGGATGCCACGCGATCCATGAGGGTAACAGACAACGCCTCCTCCCTACAGGCAGAGGCAGTTGCAATCATGGGAGCCCTAGGCCATGCGTCCCTAAGGGAAGGACACGTGGTCATACACACAGACTCCAGGGCAGCCATTGACTGTCTTCAGCACAGCTCACCCACAGACAACATCTACCTACTGACCACGATTCTCACAATGGCACAGAGAATTCTTG
>NC_061829.1:29092170-29097170 GCF_019202785.1 Penaeus chinensis | reverse complement strand
GAAATTATGTCGCGGAAGTAATGTTGCCACATCGTGCTGCGACATAGCTTCCGTTTTGCAAGTGGATAAATGTCACGGGGACGGCATGTTGCCATTTATGTCGAGTACGTTGCGGATCGTTGTCGACAGGCCAGATTTAGGAAGAAGTGTTGAAATTACAATAACATAATTTGGAATATAACATACATACATAACAATGGTTTCAGACATATAAACCATATATCATATATCTTTGTTTCTCTAGGTATCAATAAAATATTTTTGTGATGAGCATAACTTCACTGGTCAGTGGGAATCACCATTACTTTTGCTATTTGCTCCAGATATTACAAATCTACAAGGATATGTTTCCAATTTTGCAGTAAATGATTTGATACTCTTATTTATAAACTAGTACTTCTTCTGACCCGAGGGATGGTTCCTGTCAGCTGCATGGTGCTCGTGATTCAGGGCTAATTTGCGCTGCTCCTTTTGGTATTTTGTAGCGAGCAGCGGCAGCAGAGGATGGTCCGGTAGCACTTGGCAAACCCATTGTGCCATCCTTACAATGTATTGTTTGTTCGGGGCAGATCATCTTTAACTCGTTGATACATGTTCCGAGTCTGACGGGGAAATTTCCCAGGAATTTCCATGTCAACATGAATCTGCTGGTCAACATAGGTTCCTTTGAAATATTTTGCGAACTCAAGAAGCCCATCATCCTGTGAAATTTCGTCGGCAAAAAATATCCTCAGGTAATGTTGGACGTCGTCCAACGGAACAAATGCCAGAACCAGGAACCTTCTGACCCGGATGGTGAAGGCAGCATCATCGTTATACTGTGCTGCGAGACCAAGATTCTGGATGCATCTCCAGACAGACTGGCCCAGGTGGAAATAGCATCCAGCAACCTCTGCACTCGGAGAATTACCCTGGAAGGCGTTCATTCCTACCTTCTCAAAATCTGTCATTATTGTCCCTGGATAGCATGATAAGCCAGGGTCTTTCCCGGCAACAATGCATAGACGAACGGGCATGTTATGCCACCAAAGTATGCATGGAGTGTGTACTGCTGCTTGTAGCCACTTTAAACGTTCCATCACCAAATCAATGACGACACTCGGCAAGAAATTTTAAATCAGAGACTGCTGCGAAGATCATTCCATCATCTTCATAACTAAGGAAGGCCTCTCTGCCTAATGTTGTCCGAAATGGCTAGAGATCAGACACACCTGCCTGATGCCGCACTCGCCTCAACATCCTCTTGACGGCGTCTACTGTTGGTATTAAATGAGCCCAGCCGACTTCAGCTCTGCTGTTGCGGCAGAATGTTCCTTCATAGCTGCATCTCGACACCACTTTGTCGTGATAGTCCCTTTCCTTCATGAAAAGATGCTGGCCAACTCTCAGTTTCACAGTCGTCCGGTATGACGGTATAATGCGACAGGCCTCGGGGATGTTGACCAGAGGTAGAAGAGGGTAATCGTCACTCAACCCTTCGTACGATGAAACATCGAGCTCGGGGTAGGGTGGTAATGGAATATTCCTTAATATAGCAAGATAGAAAGACTTGAGACACACGGATGAGAGGAACGCTGAAACCTAAGGTCATCTGTTCGCAGAGTGGAAACGGAAGTTAGAGCAATTAGGGCAGGTAAAGTCAGCAGACGACCAGGTTATGTGAGGACACCGCGACTTCGTGTTCGCCCGACATTGAGTCACCTCCGTCATACAAGTTTGCGACCCTCCTTCCTGGTTATAGTGTCCGCACGACATAGAGATCGTGCACCGTCGAAAGTTGGCAGAGAACAAATGCTGCTTACTGCTACTTTTACAACAGGATTGTCAGCATGAATGTGAGGACACCATCCGTTCTGGAGGGGTGGGGGGGTGTATCAAAACCCTATAATAAGCAAAGAATCACTGACTTGCAAGTACTATTTCTATTTTGTATTTTAATCGATACAAAATAAAATGACTGGATAATTGAGTGACACCAGCACACTTCGACTAAAGTTGCGAGAATTGCTAATTAGTGGTAAGTATCCCTCCAGGTTTCAAAACCCTATAATAAGCAAAGAATCACTGACTTGCAAGTACTGTTTTTATTTTGTATTTTAATCGATATAACAACTCAAAATACAAGATCATAAACAGCCAAGAGGTATTGCTTAGCCATTAACATGAGATCAGATTCTCATCATTCCTCAGGATAATCACCTTGCTTCCTCCTGTGCTTCCTCAAAGTGGGCTGTTCTCTTATACCGTGCTGCGAGACCAAGATTCTGGATGCATCTCCAGATAGACTGGCCCAGGTGGAAATAGCGCCCAGCAACCTCTGCAACTAAAGTTGCGAGAATTGTTAATTAGTGGTAAGTATCCCTCCAGATGCATATGCATTCAAGCAGGTGAACAATAGGCTGGCGCTCTCGTCTTACCTTTATCTATTTTGAGGACTGGCTTTCCTTTTTTAGTTCTTGAACAAGCGAAATACTTTATTATTTTATATATACGGGTTTCTATGTAATGTTCTTAATAAACAAATCTTAAATGATTTTACTCATATTTTTATAGTTTTGTGAACTCTAAATTTTCAATACTTCAATTCACAATAGAAAAATTCAGGGGATCTGTGATTGAAAAAAAAAAAAAAATTCTTGCTCAAGTAAATAAATAGTCAGATTTGCTGATGACCTGGAAGTGAGTAAGTAGTTAAGATTATCTATTGACCTGGAAGTGAATAATTATCATGAATATTCTGAAATAACCTTATTCCAAATCCTTCGCACGTGATGAAATTCCCGTGCTCGTCCACCCCGCTCAGGTTACGTCTTGCCATTCTTTTGTCTCACTAGTCAATACATTTTACATCACACACACACCCCAATTTCGTACATGATCTTTCCCTCTACTCCACATTCCTTTTACTATTTTTCTCGTCCCCGTACATTTCTGTCCAGTGAAGCACGAATAATGGAAGAATAGTATTAGTATGAATTGAGGATCTGTACACGACAGAACCATATTGCATATTTCCATGGTAGTTGTGTTTGCTTCATAGCATTGTGCCCTGTTCTAGAAGTAAATTTAATTTTGTATATCACCTTATTAATTATATCATTATCATATGTCTTATAAGTTTGTAGACATACAAAAATGTGCTTGGGGAGGTTCAACCTCAAAATGGCCAAATAACCATCCACAAATCGAAATTCAAAATTTGGACAGATTCTAAAAATAATTTAGAGGATATCGCAGTTCGACTACCGACTTTGAATCAGTTGTCCTCGCAATCTTCGCCTAAACACGTACTTAGGCCTGTGCTCTCTCCCAAGTGCCCAGGAGACCAAGGGCTTGAAGGGGAAAGGGAAGACTAGAAAATCTGCGGGAATTGGGCCTTGGTGCAAGAAGAGAAAGAAGGGGAGAAAAGTAAGAAGATCAGGAATCTGCGGGGGGGGGGGGGGGGGGGGTACAGTACTCATTGATAGTTATTCTCAAAAAAAAAAAAAAAAAAACTCTGAGGATGTGGTACTGTGATGACACTCCAGCAGTAAAGCAAATTAATTATTAGAAAATTAGCGGGGCCCATCGACTTCGGGTGAGCGAAAATCATTGCGATTCTATTGCTATCCCCATACATATAGAGTTTAGATTGATGTTTCCCTAAATTAAGTATTTGCAGTGCCAGGAGGAATTTTATCACGAAATTGGCGCTCGGTTTCTCGTCATGCACGAGGGTGCATATCATGACGCAACATCTCATGACATTTTAGTAGATTTAAAAAAATAAATTAGCAGTATATCAGCATCTTATTGTAGAGTATAGCAAGACAAGCCATGTATCTCAAAGATTAATGACAAACGTGCCACCTCATGAAAGCATGACGTCATGATGTCAAGGTAATGTAGGCAAATACCGTCTGCTTATAATTGGAATGTTCAGATCGATTATGCATAATACTATTTTTCCCGTCTGGGTGAACCTCCCCTTAATTTGAGTTGTTAGTAGGAGTTATTGTCAATTTAATTGTATGTATAAGCCACAGTTGTAATATTTCAAATTGTTTTTTTTTAAGTTTTACGTGTATGACTACTCGCGTGGAAAATATGGATACATGTCAAGAGAATGTATTATATAAGCAACGGAGAATAAAGAAGAAGGGTGAAGTCATGTTTCTCTCTCGATTCCACGAAAATATCAGTGTCAATTTTGCTTAGTATATCTATAGAATCACCGGGAAACAGGAAAGTGAGAGAGTGGTGGTAACAATTATACTGATAATAATAAGAATAACAGCACTTTTTAATGATAACGCTAGTAAAAATCTTAATAAATGAAATTAGATAATACTAAAAATAGTGGGAGTACATTAATGATGATGATAATAACAAAAATAACAATAATAATAATAGTCATGATAATGTTCATAGTAATAATGATAATGATAATATATCTGATTAAAACGTAATGGTGAAAAGGAAAAGATGATTATATTCAAAATTAATAAAACAGAAACAGGCAAAAACTTCACAAGTATATAGTTAGTCATAGAGGCTAGAAGGCCCTGCGTCTTTTCCTGGCTTTCACTTCCAGTGGCTTCCGGCGACGGGATGCGCACAGCAGGAATGGCTTACTCACTCATTTCCTGGTCATACACATCAATATCAAGGGGGATATCTATCTATCTATCTACCATCTACCTATCTCTCTCTATTTATATGTGTGTGTGTGTGTGTGTGTGTATGTTTGTGTGTGTGTGTGTGTGTGTGTGTGTGTGTGTGTGTGTGTGTGTGTGTGTGTGTGTGTGTGTGTGTGTGTGTGTGTGTGTGTGTGTGTGCACAAACACATATGTATATATCCTACCTCTGACCTGGCAGCCGCCAAGACAGTGTGAGGCCTGTGGGGCAAAGTCCATGGAAATCCCACAGGTGGATATTGGGCCCCACAGCTTGCCGTCTCCTTTTATATGGGGCAGCGTCGGCGGGGGAAGCAGAGGTGGCATCCACCCAGAGTGAGCCCG
>NC_061829.1:29027170-29039670 GCF_019202785.1 Penaeus chinensis | reverse complement strand
CACAACTAATATTACTATTATTATTATTTTCATTATAATTTTATTACTATCATTATTATTATTATTATTTTATTATTATTAATATTATTATTTTTATCATTATTACTAACATCATTATTATTATTATTATCATTATTATTATTATTATTATTATTATTATTATTATTATTATTATTATTATTATTATTATTATTTTGTCATTATCATTATCATGATTAACATTTTAGTTCTTATAATTATTACTATCATCATCATCATTATCATTATTACCATCATCAATTATCATTATCGTTGTTACTATTATCATTATCATCATTGTTAGTACTTTTATCGTTATTATCATTATTATTATTATCATTATTATTTTAATTACAATCTTTATCATTATTATAATCATTATTATTATTATCATCATTATTATTTTTTTTTTTATATTGATATCATCATTACTATTGCTGTTATTATTATTATCATTTTTATTATAATAATTGTTATTATTATTTTATTATTATTACCATTATTTATATTATTATCAGAATTATCATAGTAACCGTTATAACATTATCAAAATTAAAATTATCATTATTATCATTACTTTCATCACATGTTGGTATTGTCATTTCCATTATTATCAATGGTATTATGATTGTTATTATTGTTATTATCATTATCATCATCATTATTATTATCATTATTATTATCATTGTTATTATTAATATTATTATTGTTATTGTTATTAGTATTATCATTATCAATATTGTTGTTGTAATTATTATCATTATTACTATTATCATTGTTAATATTTATGATATTTATGGTATTATTATTATTATTATTATTAATATCATTATCATTATCATTATCATTATCAGTCATGATCATTATCATTATCATTATTATCATTATTATTATTATTTTACTGTTATTATTATATTTATTGTTATTATTATCATTATCATTATTTTCTGTAATTATTGTTATCATTATCATTATTATTATCGTTATCATCATTGTCGTTATCATTATTACTATCATTATTTTTATTATGTTATTTGTAATATTATTGTCATCATTATCATTATCAACATTACTATTAATATTATTGCCGTTACTAGTATTATCACCATTAGTATCCCCTTGATTAACATTATTTTTATGCTGATAACGATTATCATTACCATTACTGATATTGTTATTATTCTTATCATTAATATGATTATCATTATCATTCTTATTACCATTATTATTATCTTTACTATTTTCATTATCATTATTGTTGGTAATATTATCACTAACATTATTATCGCTATTATCTTCATTATTTTTATCATTGTTGTCATTGCCATCATTATTATATTTTTTTTATTATTAATATTATCTGATAATTATTATTTTGTATTATTCACAATATTATCATCATCATTATTATTCATATGTTAAAGCAAAAACTCTCTTTTTATGGGTGAAATAGGACATATCAATACCATATCATAGTGCAATGTTAAAAACTAAACATATTTACGGAGTAACTAATAAGGTAACAAGGTCAGAAGGAAAATGGATGTGGTGACAGCTTGGTTGCGGTTGGGGTGTAAATATTATTGGGAATGTAGTATTTCCCATAGAGTTGAGGATACTGAATGTAAGGTGTCCAGTTAGTCATATGCTCACACCCTTGGACACTATTATACTATTATGCCCACTAACTGGAGAATGTCGCGATAGGGATGGACATAGAACCATATATATTATAATTTATGATTTCACTGAAATTGGTAAACTTTTGGTCTTCCTTAAAAAGTACAGCGCATTCGCCTGTAATAGACAGTTATGTTTTTCTTGATGGATTTTGTAAGTGTCATGTTTTTATCAATATTCTGTAAATTACTTCCTTGTATAGCTAAATGTGACTGAAATGATACCACTGTCTAAAACAATTTAAAATATATACAACTGTATATTACAGTGAATAAACTTTTTGAAATCAAAATGAAAAAAGTATCATTTTTATTATCATATTTTCTCTTAATATTATATTATTATTATCATCATCCTCATCATTACTATCATCATTATTACTATTTTCATTAACATTAATAGTATCATCAATATTATTACTAATATTATTATTTTCATTATAATTATCATTATTATTGTTATTATCGTTATCATTTTCATTATTAGCATTATCCCTGAAATTGTTATCTACCTCAGATACGTATATAACAAAAATTCTTTCATGAAGTAACATCTTCATCCAATTTCACTTTTAATCTAACCTGATTAACCCAAAGGCAACCTTAATCATCTTAACGGCGGGCAAGTTTACCGAGGCTACGCTATCAGTCGGGCATAATTCCGAGTTCCAGATTGTTTGGAGCTCTTCGCAGTGCCATTATCACTATCTAAGTCTCTCTCTCTCTCTCACTCCTTCTCCCTCTCCCTCTTCCTCTTCCTCTTCCTCTCTCTGTCTTTCTCTCTCTCTCACTCTCACTCTCTCTCCTCAACTGATGCAATGTCATCACAGGGGCGTCCATTTTTTTTCTTGGGGGGGGGGGGGGGGCTGGTTGGTAATTGCCCCCCCCCCCCCCCAGACTCTTTCCCCCTCAAGGTCTAGCTTGTCCCTTCCCCCAAAGACCACACCCGGAACATTTTCCCCCCAAAGTACACATTTATAGCTCTGGTGATAGTTCCTAGAATAGCTCATTTTTCAAAAACTTTCGGAAAGGGGTGTGCAACGCCCAGAAACTGATTATGACCCCCCCCCCCCCCAAAGAAAAGACTGAAATGACGCCCTTGCTCAAAGCCTCTCCCCGTCGACAACAGAGAAGACTAGCGACAAAGGAGCAGGGGCAATATGCACTCGTAATCACTCCAAGAGCAGCAAGAGCCACGTCAGCAAAATA
Organism: Penaeus chinensis; assembly: GCF_019202785.1. Classification (NCBI taxonomy): domain Eukaryota; kingdom Metazoa; phylum Arthropoda; class Malacostraca; order Decapoda; family Penaeidae; genus Penaeus; species Penaeus chinensis. Next base: position 29,036,764 of record NC_061829.1, on the reverse strand, counting down.
TCAGAAGTGAAAAATAAAGACATATTCCCCCTCCGCCAACCGATCCAGCCACCAGTAGATTGATGCTAAGTATCACAACTTGGCCCGGTGTTCCCAAGCCTGACAGGGAGCCCACGGCGTCTCTTGTGATGAATAACCACAGCAAAACACACGGAATAGGACAGTGTGTGTGTGTGTGTGTGTGTGTGTGTGTGTGTGTGTGTGTGTGTGTGTGTGTGTGTGTGTGTGTGTGTGTGTGTTCATATATATATATACCTACACATACACATACACACACATATATATGTATATATATATATATATATATATATATATATATATATGTATATATATAAGAGGTAGTTCTCTTTTTTTTTGGGGGGGGGGGGGCGATGGATCAATATATTTGATAGCTTCGGATTTCAGCCTCTCATAAGCACAGGTTTAACACTTATTTATGCAAATGTTGCTTAAAAGCGATCACGAACACTGTTCCTCTATCAATAAGCTACTGAACATATATTCTGCAGTCGTAGTCACAGTATGTTTTTGTTTCAGATATAAAGAGTTGATTATTTTCATAATCATTCTAAGTTGTGTAGGGATACATGCAGATTGCAGAATAAACTCGGTACTAAATATCTATATTCTTAAACCTAAACCTCAAGGATTGGATCGCAATATGAAGTACGTTATATGAGGATTCAAACAGAAGGGCTAATCAACAAATCCCCCAGTGCACAAATTAATAGACACACTGTTCATTTCCACCTCTTTCTATCCTCCTTCACTCTCTTTCTCTCTGATTGTGTGTGTGTGTGTGTGTGTGTGTGTGTGTGTGTGTGTGTGTGTGTGTGTGTGTGTGTGTGTGTGTGTGTGTGTGTGTGTGTGTGTGTGTCTTCCTAATAAATGCATATATTCCTAGTACTGACAGTGGCATGTATAAGGGGGCCTTAATTAATCGGTGTATGAACATTTTCTTTTTTCAAGAACTGATTAGGTACTCTGAAGATCTTGTAATGCTTAGGACAGAATCAGTAGAGCACTTCAGGAAGAAGGCTGATGGTAAGAGGCAGCCTACTTCAGTTCTTCGTTAGATTTTTATGACAAACTTCTTCTAGATTCACTTACCAAAGACTTTGGAACTTTGTTTGGGAAGTTGCTCCAGCCATAATGCTCCAGCAAAACTCTAGGGGCCTACAGAGAGGGACATTTACCAATACTGACCTTGTGGTCATAGAAGCAACCATTTTCTAATACTCTGTAAATGATGAATGACATTTCAGTCAATAGCATATAGGTATAATTTGGGAACTACAGATGACTTTCTTTGCGTCAAGGAATCCTATAATCATGCTACACTGTCCGGCAGAATCGTCCATTCCCAAAACTTAGGATACAATTAACCTCTGGTCTATGATAGTTTGATGAATGATGAATGCAGCACGGTCGCTTCTGGAAACCTCTTGTCATTAGAGTGGGAATGAGTGTACAAGAGCAACAGGACCACATCCTTCTCACTGCCTGATATGCGGCAGAATCATGAGAAATACTCAAATGTTACTAAAGAAGCAGAAATCTCCAAGGAAGCTATTGAACTACAAATTTTTCGACCATTTGAGCATCACAGGAACAGTACCTAATACTATTTTTAGAAAATGCATCAGACTATATCAAGATCCACTCGCTCATTCTCTCCTGCTTCTTGTCTGTTTGTCTGTCTTTCCCCCTGCCCCCTCTCTCTCTCTCTATGGAAGATCATTAACAGATGGAACCGGTGACCTCACCTCACTCGCTTACACCTCCTGCAACTGCCCATCATTTTATGCAGTTGTCGTGTTCGGTGGATGCTCCCTATTTATGCCAAAGGATGACCCTCAGTTCGTGTCAAGCGGTGGGCGTGATAAGGTCTAGGCCCTGGCCTCAGGGTTGGTTGCCCGACCACGCCACCCCTGCACTCAGCGCTTACCTAAGATTCGTCTCGTGTGTTCCCTTCACTGTGTGGTACTCTTCATAAATAAAGAGTCAAGCCGTTATAACCACTATCACTGCCCAACCAGTCACAACTAATGTTTACAGTCTTCAAAGCATCTTACACACTCTACCCATACTGGAGGGGTCACCAGTGAGGGATGAGACAAAATGGCTTCTTGGTGCACCAAGGCCTATGAGAGGGGATGGTGAACCCACCCCTGGTTCATTCCATCTTGGACCAGGGAGAACTCTCCCATGTGTTTGTCGTGCGTGGCATCCCGTAATACCAAGAGAGAAGAGTCCTGGAGGTTTAGTGATGCTGCACGCTGCGCCCGGCTGCTAGCAACACATATCTTTGGTCCTCTATTCTGGGTAGATGGGTGGCTTGGTCAAGTCAATTGGCTGGTCAAATATCGCTAGGATCAAGCAGGCACTGTCCAGCCGGTAGCTCAAAGGTCCTGCGACTACCATCAGCATTGTAATAGTGACTGCAAATATTTCACTGCGGCTATAGCCCCAACTATAGCTTCCCTCGTTGGACTCCATGGTGGGTGGGGCGGTGAGAAAATGATGATTTATAATTTGTATGATTTCTGCAAATTTACAAAGAACTTGCTCTCTGCCTGACGACCTTTGCAATCCCCTGGCCAATCCCTATGGAACATCACATGTTGTTACTCTGAAACCTTACCAGATTCCAAAGGGCAAGAATGGGAATCGTAATAGTTCCCGAGCTCCAAAACATGGTAAGAAGGAGAAAAGTCCTCCTCAATCCATTCAGGAAAACTTACCTACTAAATATGAAAGTGTATCATATAGCAAATACCTTGTAGTAAAGACCATCGATGGTGGGTCTATCATGGATCTTGATATTTTTGAAGTACATCGGAAGATAGTTCAGGTATGTCAACGTGATCCTCGCATCACGCCACAGCGAGATGGTAGCCTGATAGTTGAGGTTTCGTTACCTGACGAGAGTGACCAACTGCGTGTGATATGCGACATTCCTGGGGCTCAAGTTTCATGTTCTCTTCACAAAACCTCAATCAGTGTAAGGGAATTGTCTTTTCCCAAGACCTGATGAAGTATTCCGAGGAGAAACTGTTAGAAGAACTAAAGAATTTTAATGTAGTAGCAGTAAATCGTTTCAAGAAGAAAGTTGATGGTCTGGAACAGTCAACACCAACTCTTCTTCTAACTTTTGAATCGTTAGTCCTTCCTGAATCGGTAAAGTTGGCATGGTACCACCTCAAGGTAAAGCCATATGTACTCAACCCTATGCGGTGCTTCCGCTGCCAGGGTTATGGGCATAGAGCCAACACTTGCCATTTTAAGGAAAATGGACAACCAAGAGTGTGTGTGTGAAGTGTGGTACAACAGGCCATCAAGGAGATGACAACTGTCCAGGTCCAATATGATATTACCACTGTAAAGAAGAATAAAGGTACAAGTTCGAAAAGGAAGTATTGGTAATAAGGAGCAAGAATAAAAGTTAGTGATGCAGAAGCAAAACGACGTGCCTGTTTGCTGTTTGCTCAGCCTGGTAAGTCCTTTGCCTCAGTTCTAGCCCATCCTCTTTCCTGCCATTCCTTACCCTCCAATACTTCTAACACCACACACTCTGCCACTACCTCTAGGCCTCAGTCTGCAAATGCTGAAACTGCCTCTGGTGAGTTGTTCCACCAGAAACCGAATAGGAGTGAAGGGTCTATTGAGGAGACTCCTTCCCAAGTAAGGTCTTTGGAGCCATCAGTTAAAGCTCCAGAGGCCACAACAGTGATAGCTCCAGCTGCCACCACATCCACAGGGGCCTCTACTGTTAGGCAGAATATCCCTGAAGAAAGGCTCAGGTACACCCTTTGCACAGACAGAGGAATCCTGAGCCTGTTTAAAAGACTCCTCATAGAGTCGGGTGTTTGGAGCCACCAGGCAAGGCTCCTGAGGCCACCACATCCACAGGCTGCTAGACAGAATGATCTGGCACCGAAGGCTCAGGTCCGTCCTTTGCCTAAGCAAAGAAATTCTGAGCCTGTCCAAAGGAAGCCTGTGGAAACTAGTTCCACAGTTAAACAACCCATCAAAAGGTACTCCCACGATGCTGGAAAGGGACAGCCTAAAGGTGTGGGGTGGGCCTTGACCACGGGTGCTGCCAAACACCTAATTTAGTAGTTTGTCAACTTGAGGAACTGGATACCCTGATGCAGTGGAACTGTCAGGGAATTCATGCAAAATGGGAAGAACTGCAACATCTGATAACTTCATGTAATCCAGGTTGTGTATGCCTACAAGAGATTATGACCAGGGAAAATCGTCTAATTTCCCTGAGACGATTCCAAGTTCAAGCCCATTATGGAACTTTTGATATTGGACCTCATAGAGGAGTAGCACTGATGGTACGTCAGGATACTTTCTTTCCAGGCCATCCACCTGCAGACGACACTGCAGGTGAAGGCTGTGAGAATAGGCTTGACACCATCTTACACTGTTGCATCCAATTACCTCCCTCCGTATAACCTTAACATAGATAATTTGGAAGATTTACTTGGGTAGTTGCCTCATCCATTTCTACTCTTGGGAGACTTCAGTGGTCGGCATCACCTCTGGGGAGACACTTTGTGCAACCCTCAAGGAAGGGCCTTGGAGTCCTTGTTCTCAAGAGTAGATGCAGTTTTACTAAGTGTGATGCACCCATACATTTCCAAATTCACACTGGGATTGGTTCACCTGATTCACAGTTGAATTTCACTTAGCAGGTCATGGAAGACTTACATGGAAGTGACCACTTTCCAATACCTTTGGAGGAGGTGAATGGTATTCCAGCCAATGGACTGCAGAGATGGCGACTTGAACATGCAGACTGGAATCTTTTAGATCAACTGCAGTATTGCAAGGATCTCTGAATGATTTCCAGTGTGTTCAAGATACTGTTAATCACTTCACATCACAAATTCACCTTGCAGCAGAAGCATCAATTCGCAGAAGTAGCGGGTAGTACCGTCGACCTCCGGTACCATGGTGGTCTGAGGAATACCAACAAGCTGTTAGAGCAAGAAAAGCTACAATAAGGCAGTTGAAACGACGCCCAAGCAATGTAACCTTGATCCTCTATAAAAAGACGCGAGCCAAGGCCAGGCGAGTGCTAAAGGAGGCTAGGTGGACATCGTGGAGGCAGTATGTCTCATTGATTAACTCTGGGGCCCCCTTAGCACGGGTATGAGACAGGGTGCTTAAGATCGCTGGAAAGAGCACATCCATATCACCACCTGCTCTGAAGATAGATGGTATAATCCTCACAGACAAAACAGATGTTGCAAATGAGCTGGCAAAATCCATGGCAGTGATCTCCTCTCGAGCATCTTACACTTCCCGATTCTCCACTCTTCGGGCTGAACAGGAACGACACCCAGTATCGTTCTTCAGTAGCACTGCAGCAGAACTTCCATACAACTTCCCATTTTTGCGCAAGGAGATGGACTCTGCTTTGCAGCTCTGCCGTAAGACTGCCCCAGGAAGTGACGATATTCCATACCAAATGATATCTCACTTACTAGAGAACTCCCAAACGTTCCAGTTGGATCTATTCAATAGGATCTATAGGGAGGGGACAGTGCCATCCACATGGAAAGAAGCTATAATCATTCCTGTCCCTAAACCAGGATGCTTCTATACCAGGGAATTACAGACCAATTTCTCTCACCAGCTGCATCTGCTAGTTGATGGAAAATATGGTAAAATTCAGGTTGACATGGCTGCTAAAAAGGAAAACGTGCTGACCCCATATCAATATGGGTTTAGAAAACTGAGATCGACCACAGATGCACATGTAAGGATGGAAACTGCAATACAGAATTCCTTCACACAGCGACGTCATATGTTAGCAGTCTTCTTTGACCTTGAAAAGGCTTATGATACTACTTTGAAGGATAGCATATTCATGAAGCTGTATGACATTGGTTTATGAGGAGCATTGCCTACCTTCATACAAAGCTATCTTGTTAACAGGAAGTTTAGAGTGAGGGTGGGAAACAGCTTCTCTAACCTGGAAGATCAGGTGGAAGGGATCCCACAAGGAAGTGTCTTAAGTGTGACCCTGTTTGCCATTGCTATAAAATACATCGTAATGGTCGTTCCAAGTGCTATCTCATGTAGTCTGTACGTGGATGACTTTACATTGTACTGCACAGGAGGAAGCTTACTTATTTAGGAGCAAACCCACTGCATTTTGTCCAAGAGTTAAAGTACTTGCGTCTGATTTTTTACCCAAGGTTTACATGGGTGCCTCACATTAAACAGTTAAAGGTGAAAGCTACAAAAGCACTTAGTATTTTGCGGGTTCTTTCACAATTATCTTCTACGGCTTTACCGAGCACTTATTCGTAGTAAACCCACCAGTACTTAAGGATCAGGATGACCCAGGTCAGCCAGAGTCACTTCAGAGATTTCCTGCCGACCGCTGTCGAGTCAGGGCTGCTGAGCCAGCCGCCGCACCCGCCCTCCGGGCAGACCAAGCATTAAGCCTTACCAAGACTTGTATCCGTGTGAATTATCTGTGTTGCTTACGCTTCTGAATAAATGAGGTCAAGCCAACCGTACCTTTCACTACTCTTGCTAAACCATATGTTTAAGGCGTTCATATAGAGCCTTTACACCCACTGTTCTCTGGATGTTGGACTTGGTTTATAATGAAGTTCTGAGAATCTGTATAGGGGCTTTCAGGTCTTCACCTGTAGAGTCACTGTATGCCGAGAGTGAAGAACCACCTCTTTCATTACACCGGGACTACATGAAGCTGATTTACTACACGAGACTACAAAGGATTCCAGGATCTACTACATCCAGATTGGTTTTCAACCCCCTTGACGATAGCCGATCTTATGGTAGGAGAATGAGGAATCTTATGGAAGATTTTAATTTAAATCTCACTAAAGTTCTGGCTGTTGGAACTCCCTAATTCCCCCCTTGGACTAGTCAAGTCGAGCTGGATTTGGATTTGGTCGGCATTGGGAAAAGGGAGAGATCCGAAGCAGAAATCAGAGAGAGATTTCTTCAATACACTTCTAAGTACCAAGGATCAGATGCAAGGATCAGATGCAATATATACTGATGGTTCAAAATCTGAAAATGGTGTGAGCATTGCATTGTCATTCTCTATCAGCCTCGATTTTCACTGCAGAGTTACACGCCATCCTTGCAGCAGTCAAGATGACTCGAAATCAAGCAATCAAGAGCTTAAACTCGTCACATCCAGTAGTGAGGGAAGTTCAAGATTGGCTTGCACTGATGTCAGCACATAAAAAGATAACTGTGTTGGGTGCCAGCACATGTTGGTATCAGTGGGAATGAACAAGCTGACCGGAAGGTCAATGCAGCTGCCGGTCAGCCTTGTGATGTTTGTTTTCCTCTCCCACACACTGACTTGAAACCCAGCATCAGGTGTTATCTTCGTGATAAATGGAGGGAACAATGGAGGCATACCTCTAGAAACAAACTGCGAGAGATTAGAGATTACCTTGGCAGTTGGGTTGTAGTGGACCGCCTGTGGACGTCCCCCACGGTCCCTACATATCCTTTTGCCCCTCCCCCTTTTCGAGATGAAGAACGGTGTCCACCCTTGCTCCACGGATTGGGTCAAAACCCCTGTTTTTATCCCCCGGAGGTGAGGATGCCCGGCGCGGTGAGGAAGCTGCTTTATATTCTTTATTTTTGTTTTAGTTTGTTTTCGTGTATTTTAATAAACTTTTTACATGTTTTACACGGACCTTAGTTTGAAAAGAGACCACTTCTAAAGAAACTTTTAACCTTTATTCGTCTTGCTTATTATAATTTTATCTTACCTTTATTATGAATATTTTACATTCTATATTTATGCATGTTTACACTGAACAGGTTATTAGTTTATTTTACTATGTGCACAATGTTTTTTGTTTTGTTTTGTTTTTTGCTATTTTATTTCATAGAACTTTTATTAACTGTATGAATAAGCTTTAAGGATATTTGTATTATTATAATCAGAAAATCAATGGAAATGGAAAGTCCCCGGCCGACTTACAATTGCCCCCAGTGAGACATTCGCATTGTTTTGGGCGACTTCAGTGCGGTATCCGGCTGTGATCAAGCTGGCTACGAGATGTCTGTCGGCCCCCATGGCTCGGGAGTTGATCCCAGCAGCGAGAACAGCCTCCTTTTTTGGGACTTTGCTAGGTCCCAGAGGATTTCTGGCTCCTGGTATCAGCGCTCTAACCTTCATTGCTCAGTGGGTTATAGCCATACGGGAACTGTGGCCAAGGAGATCGACCACTTTCTTGTCAGCACTCAATGGAGGATTCTCCATAATTCCAGGGTTTTCTGGTACTGACCACAGGCTGGTAGTAGCTACCCATCAGGTACACTTCAAAATTCCTCGTCCCTCCATTGGCCCCTTTAGGATGTTTCACTTGGACAGACTGAGGGAGGAGGAGTGTGCCCGTGGGTTTGCCATGGCAGTCTCTGATCAATTCACAGAAATTGAAAACCTGATGGACCCAGTTGCTCTGTGGGAATACTTAAAGCAAGAAACACTCGAAGCAGCTCAGGAGTCCATTGGCATACGCCTGAGGGCAAAGCAGAATTTCATCTCCCTGGAGACATGGTTCGGCTGAATGGCAATCAGGATGGCAATCAGGACTTGCATCACTCTTTGGTACATAGGGCTTAGACACTGCTGAGAAGGGACAAGGAACAGTACATCAGGAATCTTGCTAAGGAGGTCGAAGAAATGGTAAGTGACCTTCACCCTGCCTACCAAGACCTGAGAAAATTGAACTCATTGCAGATGACGGCAGTCCGCTCAGTGGATGGACAAATCATTTCAGATCATGCTGGGGTTCATGAATGTTGGGCTGAGTATTTTGAGCAGCTGTACCCGGTAGACCCTCCAACATGGAGCTTGGATGCAAGTGGTATCACAATACCTGTGCCGGACCCACCCATCAGCTGAGGTTAGGATGGTGATCTCCAAGCTGAAGAGTTGGAAAGCCACGAGCATATGTGATATCCCTGCTGAACTGCTAAAGGCTGGGAGTGAACCTATAGCATGGGGCTTGCATGCAGTCTTGTTCCATTCACCCTGACCTGTTGAGGTACGTGGTCAGCCCTCTCTGAAAATGGAAAGGGAGATTGCACCAGAGACCGTAGCAATCTGGATTCACTCCTGGCAGGTCCACAATAGACCGAATCCTAGTGCTTTGAGTAATTATGGAACGCCATTGTGTGTGTGGTCTTGGGCTGCTTGCAGCTTACATCGACCTCAAGAAGGCGTTTGATACGGTGTATCGAGATTAGCTATGGGTGATTTTGAGGCTTAGGGGAATTCCGACACAGATTATTGGCTTAATGGCAAGCCTATATACCAATACTGAAAGTGCTGTAAAGTGTGGTGGGGCCTGTCAAGCTTCTTCCCTGTTAGTTCAGGTGTGAAGCAAGGCTGTGTCCTTGCACCAACACTGCATGGACTGGGTAATGGGCAGTGCTACTATCCAAAGTCAGTTTGGAGCAACACTGGGCAATATCAAGGTCTCAGACCTTGATTTTGCCGATGATGTTGCTATCCTATCTGAGTGTCTGGAGTCACTGGTGGCGGCTCTTGATGCATTTAACAATGAG
>NC_061829.1:28999670-29014670 GCF_019202785.1 Penaeus chinensis | reverse complement strand
AGCTCCATCCCCTCCTCCCGGCAGCCATCCGTCGCTCGGGTAGTCCGCCTCGAACATGTCGATTCTGAGGTCGGGGGTTGAAAGGGGCGCGGGCGACGCTATGCTCGGTTTCGCCGATGCATCGCAAGAGCATTGGCCGGGAGACTCTGTCGCTCTCGGGACGGGAGGCGGGAAGCTTTCCACCGGGTCTCCTGATGGAAGAGCCGCAGAAATGGCTGGAGGAGGGAGAGTTACAGATGGACTGATGGAAGTGCCGGAGGCTGTGATGTGCGGTGTGATCAGTGAGGATCTTTTGGTGAGGGAGATGTCTGGCACGATGCTAGCACTGAATTCCTCCTCTGTCTGGGTACTGTCCGTGGACGCCGACGGACACAGGAGCGGCACTGTGTCAGCCGTGTTAAGGGGACCGACGAGGGACATGTCGGCGGTTAGTGGCTCTGTAAACGGCACTGCCTCCGTTGAACTGAGTGTGCCCATGATGGACACGCCCACGGTGACGGGAGACAGCAGGGTTGAAGATTTTCTTCTTGAAGCACGCGATGGAACGGTAGTGGAGGAAGATGTTGATGTGAATGTTGAGCTTACTGTGTTTGCTGCCCGCAAGGGGGAGGCGAGGGGGGTGCAGGTCACCCGACAAGAAGCTGATATGGCACTAAGTTCCATGTTCATGACACATGGAGCTGCGTCACTCAAAGGTTTGTGTTCTAAAAGTACACTATCGACGTCCTTTTCCGTGTCACTCGAGAGATCCATCAGATTGACACTTTCGATGCTTTCCAGGCTGACCGGCTGAGGCGGTACGCGTGCCTGGACCCTCGGGTCCGGAGGAGGAGGGAGAGGGGGCACCACAACCTCACACGCCATCTTTTTCAGTTTCTGACCCAAGCCTGTTTCACTGCCTCGTCTCCCGGTCGCGTCTCCCGTTACCTTCGGCGTGAATATTGACCCTAGTGATTTTTTTCTATCCTGACACAGCACGGCCCTGTGCGTCTGTTCTTGCTCTGATCTTGCCGGTCCCTGCCCCAGCACTGCTGTTTGTGCCAGAAAGTTTTTTTTGGTTTGATTTAGTGGCCTTTTTTCGGCAAGTGATGGAAAAGGAATCTGCTGTTGCTGCTGACCCTGGCGCGAACTTGGCCGAACTTCTGGGACAGAGGTAGGGGAGTCAACCTGGTGCTGTCTCACGGGAGTTCGAGGGCGCCGCGGATTCTGGCCAGGCTTCATGAGGCTCGACGGGATGTGGGGGTTGGTTAGGCGGGCATGATGGGCGGGCTGGGAGGGCTGGAAGCTCTGGGGCCCAGGTCGAGGGTCCGGTTGGCTCGTCTCTCCTCCAGCGGCCCCCTTAGGGTCCTCGCGCTCTTGTTCCAACGTCATCATCCCTGCGGGAGAGGAAGACAATCTTTCATTCGAGGCAAGAAATATTCGACTCCAATGGCTATAAAATGCAATAGCTATAAAATGGCTACTCAATGCATAGAGATTTATACTTATCCTAAAGATAGCAGGAAATAATAGCTAGATAGTGGAATTGAATGCCATAAAAGAAAACATAGCAGCCAGTTAGAAAAATAAGGAAGATTGAGAGATGAATAAACTTATCTTCCTCATGAAAGAAATCCTTAGAATAACCACACTACGGTTTTATTTGTAGCAGCCTTTATGTAATTGTTTCAGATTTTAGTGTCATGCTTCACATGAATATATAATAGTATTTAACACAATGTACAGTTGTTTTTCCGTATCCCCTCTGTTTCTTGACCTTCCATATATTGAAGGTGAAAAATGCAGTGTAATGACTATAGAACAAAAGTTCTGCTAATAATGAAGAGGCAGAGGTTATAAAGAAGTATGGCATGAAAATGTTACCGATGTTTTGCAAGAACAATTAGCATTTTATGTACTTTCTCAGTGCAAAAAGGTATTAGTTGTGGAGAGACAACAACACATATTGGTTTTGCCTGACATCTTTCTTTGATATGAAATGACATAGTAAATTTGTTTCTTATATTTTTCTTAGTCGATATAAGAATGAGCTGCTTCCGTCCGCCCAAACAATCAGCAAATAAGCAAGATGGGTTATCGAGCAGGAACTTCCGTGTTGTAATGGCATTTCCCCGATCCCCATATTTCGGATCCTGGAAATCCTTGATATGATGACCTCCACGTCTGGACTCTGCGGAGAGCCTTCACCCACTGCGGGTTTGGCAAAATATTTCCCCTCAGTCAGTCAGTGCATAACTCTAGCTCAATATGTGTAAATATATATATATATATATATATATATATATATATATATATATTTACTTATGATATGTGTGTGGCAGATAATTTTGAAAATGTCCCACTCAGTTTCCAAAGAACCAAAGCTATGTAAAGCGTTTGTGTATGAAGATGGAATCCAGGTGGATTCCGAAACTGTTGTCTCACTTTTAATAAATCTATTTTTATATTGTTGGTTTTTCTACCATGTATGTATATATTTGTGTATGTGTATGTATGTATGTGTGTGTGTGCGTGTGTGTGTGTGTGTGTGTGTGTGTGTGTGTGTGTGTGTGTGTGTGTGTGTGTGTGTGTGTGTCGTTGTGTGTGTGTGTGTGTGTGTGTGTGTGTGTGTGTGTGTGTGTGTGTGTGTGTGTGTGCGTGCGTGTTTGTGTGTGTTCATGCGTGCGTGTGTGTGTGTATGTGTGTGTGTTCATGCGTGCGTGTGTGTGTATGTGTGTGTGTGTCTCTTTATGTATATATATATATATATATATATATATATACATATTCTTTCCACGCACACACACACTTGTATATATGTGTGTGTGGGTGATATATGCACGTGGACACACACACATATATATAATATATATGTATGTATGTGTGTATATATATATGTGCACATATATACACACATATATGTATATATACATATATATATATATATATGTGTGTGTGTGTGCACATATCTACACACATTTGTATATATATATATATATATATATATATATATATATATATATATATGCACATATATACACACATATATGTATATATAATATATATATATATATATATATATATACACACATGAGTGTTTGTGTGTGAATATGTATATATATTATATATATGCATCTATATATATTCATATATATATATATATAGATATATATTCATATATACATATATGTATATGTATATGTATATGTATATGTATATGTATATATATATAATATATATATATACTACTGACTAATCCTAGCCCTTATACCATGCAAATCCAACCAAGAGTGCTTGCTGAAGCACCATGGTCAGATGAAAGGATCTGAGTCAGGCAGATTTTTCTGCTATTGAAGTTTATCTCCAAGAAATGTCTCTAAGCCGATGGAAAACAGCCAAGAAAGTGAGTGTTTCCAAAACTTTAGTTGCAAAAGTGAGAAGAAAACTTGATAACTTGGAAAACTTTGAACCTAACTGAGGAGGGAAAAGTGAAAGAAAGCCTGCCTCCGCTCCCAGACAAGGCAGAATGTTTGTAAATATGGTTAAACAAAATCGCTCAGAGTCATCAAAGCAACTGGCCAATGAATGGAGTAACTATGGTGTAAGCTATCTACAGTCAGGTAAAATATGAATGTGCATGCAGACCAACTAAAGGCGTCTTCTGTACATGTCATAAATAATAATTCAGAATTAAAGTTAATCCAAATCCACAGTACTTGCACAGAAGATAAAAGGCACACTGTCAGGCGAATGATTCAATCTGATTATTAGTAAATCTGCTGTTTTACATGAAAAAGAAGGTATTTGTGTAACGACAATTAGCATTCACCCTCTACAAGCTTTTTATTATACGCTAATGTCGATAAGGAAAGGTTTACTACAGAGGGGAAATATATATATATATATATATATATATATATATATATATATATATATATATATATTTATATATATATAAACTATTATTATATCATGGTGATATATATCTGTGTCAATACAAATAAGGTGATGTATATGGGTTCAATAGCCTATAAATATCGCAGACAACCAAAATGAATGTGTCAAACAAAAATGAGATACTCATAATATCAATTTATATTCACGGGTGCTCTTGTAGTAATATCGTAGTCTTGCCTGAAATGTAATTATATCACGGTGTCCCAGAAAATCGCCTAATCATGCATTTCTGCTTTATTTTTATTTATTTCTTATACAATAAATACTATTGATATGTGTACTTAGTAAAGTATATCATATCTTTGTTAAACCGTCAAATGTTTTTATTTGCATTATTATGTTGTCAAAAAATACCAAGTCCTCAGTCCATTTTAAGTGAGTAATGTCAGAAAGTTGAATAACTTGATACACTAAAACAGGATAAATATTTAAACCTTATTACTCTAGAATGATCTTTCAAGTCTTCTCTTCCAATGATGATAATTTTTAATATACAAAATGCGGCTGTATATACAGTGTGGCTACTCTGAAATCAGCATGGTCTTCATAGAATAAATATGGCAGTAGAAATACTGTTTGGCCAAGAGACACCATCTTGGGTTTTAAGGGGACCGTCCCTGAGAAAATGCCGATTTTCACTTTTTTGTTGAAAAATAGAGAATGATCTTACAGATTTTAATGAAATTTGTAGGATGAAATCTTACACATCTTTATACTGAATTTTATTCAATTTGACCCAAAGGAATTGTAGGCACAACGAAAAATCTATTTTTTAAAGTCAACTCTAGCCTTCTCGCGTCCTAGAGTTATTACTAAATTTTCTATATTACTTTTGCTGAGAAAACCTCTAGGTCATATAAAAAAAAAACGTATTCCAATTTGGAAATTCATTAATTCGTTCTATGCGCATACTGACGTTCTGTTTAGGGAAAAAAGCGTTATGAGATCGGACAAAAACTGTAAGCCGGGAGAAGTCTGAAATATGAAGAAAAAAAAACTTTACAAGTAATCAACCGTCAAACTTTTTTCTTATTTTTCTATATTTTTTTCGCTTGCTTACTGGCTACTTTTTACATAAGAGAAAGCCCACCCATTGCTCTATTTCTTGTTCTTTATTTCATTCAGATCGGATCAATAGTTATTGCACAGCATCACAAAATACAATAATATAACACTGTAGTCATCCTGCGCCGTAACTATGCGGTCCACGTGACCATAAAATAACGTTGTAATATCACGTCCACACACTTCTAAACTCGTTTTTCTGACGTCAGGAGTCCTCTATTCCTCATATTACCCTCCACCTCGGTTGTCCCATTTTCTTTTTTACCTCCCCCCCCCCCCCCCCGACCGAAAATGGGAGGTAGGGAAGATAAGGGGGTGTGGGGTAAATATAAATATAAATTACCCATAAGCAAACAGGGTGTACAACAGGAGGAAGGGAGAGTAAGAAGATAGCTAATACTTACTACTCATGGTTCCTGGTCCCCTTTCAACCGAGATGAGGAAATATCCTCAACTCAGTTGAAATACTCCTTCGGAGAGTATCATGGGCTACCGACCCACTGTGAAATTCGCTGATCAGCGAAATAGTTGTCCGGGGTTAGGTCCTCGTTTGACCACCTAATTTTTCTTCGAGGGAGTTCATATTTACGTAGGTAATTCTACAGTAGTATACGAATCTGAAACAGGGCATAACTCATTTTCGATCCCTCAAACCCAGGGACGGTCCCCTTAAGGGACTTATATCGCCTTCAAATTGAGATAGACGGTTTAGCCATGTCATTATAAAAAACAAACGCAAAACAAATTAGTAACCACGGAGTTGTGTAACATCTGTTGATCTATTAATTGTCTCCCTTAAGTGATTTCCGTAGGTGTTTGTGCCACTTGTGTCTCAGAAGCGACACTGATACCTCTAGCAATACCAGGGAAGATAACATTACATCTATCAACGCATTTCGAGCAACGATTTTCTGCAGTCATGACCCTTCCATGAGGTTCACCATCCTTTAGTGTTGTTTTAAAGCACACCGCATCAGCAATGGTGTCAATAAGTTTAGTCATGTTACATCTCTCCTCCCTCCAGATGTTTTGGCTCAAGATTTAGATGCCATTTCAACTGCTGCGCTGTCAGATGAGCCATGTTGTGTTGAAGACTGCATTGCTGTCGAGATTGGACTCTTCCATTACTACCAGACTTCAGTAAACTCAGCATGGATGAACTCGGCAACGAAAAACTTCCGATATTTTATCCCGAATGAAGAAGCTCCTTGGTAGTTTTGACAAGACGATCTTTCTACAGCTTTCTACCAGCGCCTGCCTTCACATATTCAACAGGGATTATTCACAGTAAAAGGAAAGCTCACCGTCAACGAACTCGCTAAAGTAGCAGATGAGTTTATGGTGTCGCTCCCTAACTTCTCTGTCTCGTTGCATTTCTACCAACAGTAAGCCATGTTACAAGTCAAGGAGGAAGAAATGACATATGCTTCTATCACAGCAAATTCAAGGAAGTAGCAAAGAAATGTTTTCAGCCCTGTAACTTTAACAAACATGCTTCTTCATGTGTGGGACCTAGTCTCTAACATCATGTTCTTAGTCGACATTGGCGCATTTTGCCTGCAATGGCAAGTCAAAAATCACTCCCTCCAATCATGAACTAGTATGTAGCCAAGGGATCTACAATCCCTGTATATAAACAGACTCTTACACTCAACCTCAATCTTCAGTGCACATTTAGTGGATTTTCTATGCAGCAGCTGTGTCTCAAGCCATACTTGGTGCCGATTTTTTTTAGAAACTGCAACCTCCTAGTTGAAATTAAAAATTGGAGACTCCTTGACACTACTTCTGCAAAGTCTACTAATGCTCAACTTCTACATGGAAATACCTTGCAGATTTCCACAATCGATGCCAACCCATTTGCATCATTATTGAAGTCCTTTCCTTCACTTACTCAGCCATACTCAGCAACCCTTCCTATAAAGCATTCCATAACTCATTACATCGAAACAACTTGTCGACCTAGACATGCTAAGTCTCGTTGATAGCCTCCAGAACGGTATCCCTTAGTAAAAGAAGAGTTTGAGTCCCTACTAAGTCTGGGAAATTATCCATGCAAACTCAAGCAATTGGTTATCTGCACTGCATGTCGTTTCTAAGAAGAAAAGGCCCTGCGGAGATTACAGGGCTCTCAATGCTCAGATACTGATGGATCATTACCCAATTCTAAACATTCATGAATTTACGTCACAACTTTCTGGATGTTTCATCTTCTCCAAAACTGATCTGGTTAAAGCATTCCACCAAATACCAGTTCACCCTTCAGACATCCTGAAAACATCCATTACCATCCCATTTGGCTTGTGTGAATATGTCTGAATGCTTTTAGAAATGAAGAATGCTGCACAAATATTTCAACGTTTTATTGATGAAGTTTTACAAGGGCTACCATTTTTCTTTGCTTATATTAATGATCTACTCATCGCTAGTAAGGATGATGCTGAACATCGGGCTTCAATTGTCTGAATGATTATGGTATCCATATTAAAATAGACAAGAGTGTGCATGGAGTTTCGTCTCGTGATTTTCTTGGCCACACAGTTTCTGCAGAAGAAATCACTCAGCCAAATGTGAGGCCATTCAACAGTTTCCTAGAAATGATTAACTACTACAAAAGATTCATTTCAAAGTGTTCTCTACTTCTCCAACCTCTATTCCATAATCAAGTCATGCAAGAGAGGTCAGTCAGTTGCTCTTGTCTGGACTCCTGAAGCTGATATTGCCTACAATGCTGCTAAGCAAGCCCTCGGTGCAGTAACTACACTCAGCTTTCCCAGTCAAGATGTTCCAACATCCATTACTAAAAATGCCTCCAACACTGGCACTGGAGCTTTTCTGCAACAATATGTGGAAGATGGAAGGAAACTTTGAACCTTTATCTCAAAGAAATTAAATAATGCTAAACAGAACTATAGCACATTTGATTGAGAATTTATATCTGTTTATAAAGTGAACAAACGATTTTGGCATTTAGTTGAAGGCAAGGAGTTCCATGTTCACCAACCACAAGCCACTCTACTATCTTCAACAAGTTTACCTACACTCCTCGACAACTTCGTCATATTGACTACATTTCATAGTTCATCCAATACATCAAAGGCCAATATAATACTCTAGCTGATGCCTATCTCGCTATGTCTCTGCTGCCGATTCTTCCCTCATCTATTATGCAGCAATTGCCGCAGACCAAGCCAATGATGCTGAGCTGTAGCAACTGAAAGATAATCCTGCATTTCAACTGAAGAAAAATAAAGTTCCTGGAACAGATGTAGACCTATAAGCTGATGTTTCTACTGACATCATTTATCCATATCTGCTCCAGAAATATTTAATGTTCCCATCCTGGAGATACATTTGGACTGGTATTAACAAAGATGTAAAAAACTGGACATATTCTTGCATTAAGTAACTCACCATGCAGTTTCTCTGTCTCAAACCAGTTATCTCTAGATTCGACCATGATAGATGGTTTAGCCACCCCTCTATAACAACAATAAATATAATAGTAATAAACGACAAGACAACACTCTTTCTCGTGTGTGATATCGGGGCATGGGTAGGGTATTTTTTTTTTAGGGTGTTGCTAGCAAGGATCAAGTTTTTGCTAGCAAGGATCAAGTTTTTACTCTGAATGTGGAACATAACTGTGATGTTATTAAAAGCTTTCTTTTTTATTTGATATATTGCATAAGTTAGGAATGTTTTTTCCAACCTGAAAATAACATTGCCTTTTCTGTGCCCATAAACTCGGAAATTGTCTGTGGGATTTTCTTTTCAATGAGTTATATCTGCATTGTGAATATCCTAAAACTTATAAAAATATATGTTGATGAAGTTTTGCATACATCTGTGACAGGAAAATGTCAGAATTTGTTTCGTTATTGCTTATGTGCAGGATTAATCTTTAAGCTCAAAAATAAATTTAATCCTGGACGCTGCCATAGCGCATATACATTAAAGATCTGGCTTAAACTTAAATACTGGAATAACTTTCATGGCGCGTACAGAAGACGCCCTAAGGTTGCAAAGTTTAACAATACCATGAGAAAGAAACAAATGGCCTGGGCAAAGGCTCACAAGTATTGGACTGGAAAAAGGTAAATCCAACTTAAATCTTCATTTTCACTACATTTTATGTGATGCAAACAGGAAAAAAATATATATTATGTACAAAATACAACATCTAATATGATGCGCATGTTTCATTCAAAATCGAGATAAAAACAAGGTCATGTTGGAGATGGAGTTCGAGAAGATTTCTGTAAGTGTTCCAGATATATCATAGCTTGTATTGTAATTTTATTTGTAGGTTTGTTTCTCTGATGAGTCTACAGTAGAAATACTGATAAACAAACTTTTTTTTATTAGAAAAACCAACTTAGAGAAGAGTCAGAGAGCACAAGTAAAATTTCCAACCAAGGTGATGGTTTGCTCTGTGATCTTTGCCATAGGTACTTGTATAGGGTAACTTAAATCATGCTGGATATCATGGCATCATTAAAAGACGTCTTTTACAGATAATGACTGCATTTTCATGCTTGATAATCATAGTATCAGAGTGCGTGTTTGGCATGAAAACAAACACACACACATACACACACTTTTATATATATACATATATATATGTAAGTAGTTATGTATGTATATATATGTACATAAGTATTTATATTTATACATATGTATATATAAGTAATTATGTATATATATACATATATATATATGTATGTATGTATGTGTGTAAGAATTTATGTTTATGTACATATATGTGTATATAGACATATATTTATATGTGTTGGTGTATAGGACTGCTGCGATTGTCCAGTGGTTAGACCCTCGTTGTCCTGAGTTCAATTCCCCGCCACGGCAGTCGTAAAAATGCCTGCGCTCTGACTGCTAGCTCGAGCCAAAGAAAACGACATATCGCCTTGAAAAGTTCCATTGGTGTCCAGCGGAAGTCACCGCTGTGGCACAAGTGTTAGCGCACCGAACCGCGGTTGATTAGGAAGGACATCCAATCAGGCAAGGGTGGCACAGCCTTTGTCCTGCAATGGAATTAAAAAAAAAAAAAAAAAAAAAAATATATATATATATATATATGTATAGATAAATTGATAGAGATTTGTGTACATACATTTATATATACATATATATGTGAGAGAGAGAAAAATAGGTAGATATAGACATGCTTGTGTGTGCATATATATATATATATATATATATATATATATATATATATATATATATATAATGTGTTTGAATATAGATATGGATATATATCTATATCTATATATATTTATATATATATATATTCATATAAGCACATATGTATGTGTGCGTGCATATATATATATATATATATATATATATATATATGTATTAATATATATATATGTATTAATATATATATATATACATATATACATACGCACGGGGGTAACGCCGACGGCGGTGCGTAGCCGCATCCACCCTTCGCTTCCAGTCACGGGGGCCCTTACGGCGAGTCTCCACGCAGGCCCTCGCCCCGTCTCTTAACTCCTCGTGACAAGACTAGTCGAGCTGCCCAAGCCATGACCTAGGAGTTGACCAAGCCATGGTCAAGGAGGTCATGGCTTGGTCCACTACTCAGGATTGTCTTGTAAAGAGACAACCTGATGGGTAGGACCATATATCCTAAGTTGGCAATCCCGGATTATGCAAGTAACAGGTTCCATGCCGGTCTCACGGTGTAGCTGTCGGTTCGATACATAGTCCAGCCAAGTGTACCCCATAATCTCGCATAAGGACTTGTTAGAAAAGGCATCAAAATGAGATTCCAAGGCACTAGATAGCGTGCTGGTTTCACTACCATGCAGCAAAACTGGCTGTATCAAGGCCTTGAAGACATGTAGCTTGGTCCTTCTGCAAATGTACCGACATCTCTAAATGCTCTTGTTGATCGAGTTCATTGCTCCTGCTACCAAGGATAAGTCCCATATGCTGAGCCTCGCCAGGTCTATGCCCATGAGGGGAGCCTGGCCTGTGTCGACTAATGCCGACTCGCTAATGTGTGTCAGCTGGTGCTGACTCGGCTGGGCTTAGTCCTTACCCGCCGTGGTGCCCAGCCACAGCAGTAGTCTCCAGGCGACAATTGCAACTACTCTGCCTGGGTAGGGTGCGAATCGCCGACCCGTCGGATTGGAGGCCAAGACGTTGTCACTGTACTAACCCGGAGGCTTTCTGCTACTGACCTCTTGGTCTGACAGCCTAAAGACATGAACTATACTACCGAGGTATGTAAAGCTCTCTATGTCTTCAACGGTCTTACAACATAGCATAACCTAAGTATATAATCTTGAAATTAAATCAATAATCTGTGTCAGAATTTTCCTAAGTCTCAGAATCTCCCATAGTAATTCTCGATGCAATCCCCTTTTTGAGGTCGATGTAGGCTGCATACAACCCACAAACGAACTCATAACGGCATTCCACAAAGACTCGAAGAAATAGGATGCGGTATATTGTGGACTTTCCAGGAGTGTATCCAGACTGCTCCAGTCTCTGGTGCTTTAGTAGGTAGTCATGGATTTATTTCATAAGTATGTGGCCAAAAACCTTGAATGGTATAATGAGCAGTATTATGCCATGATGTCTACTACAGTCACATAGATCCCCTTTTCCCTTCCAGAAAGGGATGACCATGCCCCTCAACAGGTCATGAGGAATGGAACCAGACTGCCAGATGGCAGTCAAGACTGCATGCATAGGTTCACCCCCAGCTTTTAGCACTTCACATATCACATATGCCTTCAGCTTTCTCACACTTCAGCTTGGAGATTGCTATCATAACCTCAGTTAAGGTAGGCAGTCCCTTGCTGGTGGGTGGGTTCGGCAAAGGAATTGTAAGACCACTTGCATCCAAACTAACTGCTGGAGGGTTTATCTGGTACACTGCTGAAAATACTCAGCCCAACGTTCACGAACCCCAACATGATCTGAGATGATCTGTCCATCCACTGAGCAGACTGCAGTCATCTGTGAGAAGGGCTTAGAGTTCAGTTTTCTCAAGGCTTGGTAGGCTGGGTAAAGGTCATTTACCAAGAAATGGCCTTCAACCTCCTCAGCAAGGTTCCTGATGAACTGCTCCTTGTCCCTTCTCAGCAGTGTCCAAGCCTTATATATCAAGGAACAATGCAAGTCCTCATTACCATTCAGCCGAGCCATGCGACACACTTCTGTGGCCTCAAATATCTCTGGTGAGATGAAATTCTGCCTTGCCCTCAGGCATTTGCCAATGGACTCCTGTGCTGCTTTAAATGTTTCGTGCTTGAAGAACTCCCACAGAGTTACTGGGTCCATGAAAACCATTCAGAGACTGCCATGGTGAACCTCTGGGCACACTCCTCCTCAATCTGTCCAAGTGTAACATCGTGGAGTGGCCATTGAAGTTATGAGAAGTTTTGAAGTGGACCTGAAGGTAGCCACAACTAGCCTATGGTCAGTGCCAAAGAACTCAGTACTCCAGTAAACCCTGCAGTTCTGAAGGATCCTCCAGTGAATGCTGACCGGAATGTGGTCGATCTCCTTGGCCACACACCCCTAACAGAAACCGCCTTGGCACATTGGGGGGGCTTGAGGTCCCAATGAGCTGGTGAGCCGGACCAGAGGGCTACCCATACTGGAGGGGTCACTAGTGAGGGATGAGACAAAACGGCTTCCTGGTGCACCAAGGCCTATGAGAGGGGATGGTGCACCCACCCCTGGTTCATTCCATCTTGGGCCTGGGAGAACTCTCCCATGTGTTTTTACCCTGGGTGGCGTCACCTATTACCAGGAGACAGGAGTCTTGGAGGTTAGGGATGCTGCACGCTGCGCCCTGCAGCTAGCAACACACCTCTTTGGTCGTCTGTTCTGGTTAGACAGGTGGCTTGATCAAGGCCCGGTCAAGTCAATCAGCTGGTCAAATATGGCTAGGGTCAAGCAGGCACTGTCCAACTGGTAGCGCATAGGTCCCGCAACTACCATCAGTACTGTAATAATGACTGTGTATATTTCCTCACTAACCCTGTGGCTGTTGGAAAATTTGAGCCCCAACTACAGCTTCTCTTCGTTGGACTCCATGGTGGGGGGGGTGAGGAAATGAAGATTTATAATTTGTATGATTTCTACAAATTTACAAAGAACTTGCTCTATCCCTGACGACCTTCGCAATCCCCTGGCCAATACCTCTGGAACATCACATATTGTCACTCTGGAACCTTACCAGATTCCAAAGGGCAAGAATGGGAATCATAATGGTTCCCAAGCTCCCAAACCGAGTAAGAAGGAGAAAAGTCCTCCTCAATCCATTAAGGAAATCTTGCCTGGTAAATATGAAAGTGTATCATATAGTAAATACCTAGTAGTGAAGACAATTGATGGTGTATCTATGATGGATCTTGATATTTTTGAAGTACATCGGAAGATAGTTCAGGTATGTCAACGTGATCAACAGCGAGATGGTAGCCTGATAGTTGAGGTTTCATCACCAGACGAGTAGATGCAGTTTTACTGAGTGTGACACACCCATATATTTCCAATATGCGACATTCCTGGGGTTTAAGTTTCATGTTCTCCTCACAAAACCCTCAATCAGTGTAAAGGACCTGATGAAGTATTCTAAGGAGAAACTGTTAGAAGAACTAAAGAATTTTAATACAGTGGCAGTAAAACGTTTTAAGAAGAAAGTTGATGGTTTAGAACTGTTGACACCAGCTCTTCTAACTTTTGAATTGTTAGTCCTACCTGAATCAGTTAAATTGGCATGGTACCACCGCAAGGTAAAGCCATATAAGCCAAACCCTATGCGGTGCCTCCACTGCCAGGGTTATGGGCATGGAGCCAATACTTGCCATCTTAAGGAAAATGGACAATCAAGAGTGTGTGTCAAGTATTGTACAACAGGTCATCAAGGAAATGACAACTGTCCAGGTCCAATATGCTATTACCAGTGGAGAGATCATGAAGCTTCTTCAAAGCAATGTAAAAGGTACAAGTTTGAAAAAGAAGTATTGATAATAAGGAGCAAGGAGAAAGTGTTACAGAAACAAAGCAACATGCCCGTGTGCTGTTTGCTCAGCCGGGTAGGTCCTTTGCCTCAGTTCTAGCCCATCCTCTTTCCTGCCATCCCTTACCCTCTAATAATTCTAACACCACACACTCTGCCACTACCTTTAGGCCTCAGCCTGCAAATGTTGAAACTGCCTCTGGTGAGTTATTCCACCAGAAACGGAATAGGAGTGAAGGGTCTATTAAGAAGACTCCTCCCAAAGTAAGGTCTTTGGAGTCATCAGTTAAGGCTCCAGCTGCCACCACATCCACAGGGGCCTCTATTGCTAGGCAGAATACCCCTGAAGTAAAGGCTCAGGGCGCCCTTTGCACAGGCAGAGGGGACTCCACTGCTAGACAAAATGCTCCTTTGCTCAAGCAAAGAAATTCTGAGCCTGTCCAAAGGAAGCCTGTGGAAACAAGTTCCACCCATCAAAAGGTACTCCCAAGATGCTGGAAAAGGACAGCCTAAAGGTGTGGGGCGGGCCTTAACTACGGGTGCTGCAAAACACCTAATGAAGTAGTTCGTCAACTTGAAGAACTGGATACCCTAATGCAGTGGAACTGACAGGGAATTCATGCAAAATGGGAAGAACTGCAACATCTGATAGCTTCATGTAATCCAGTTTGTATATGCCTACAAGAGATTATGACCAGAGAAAATCGTCCAATTTCCCTGAGACGATTCCAAGTTCAAGCCCATTATGGAACCTTTGATATTGGACTTCATGATGAAATTGCAGTGATGGTTCGTCAGGATATTCCCTTCCAGGCCATCCACCTGCAGATGACACTGCAGGTGAAGGCTGTGAGAATAGGCTTGACACGACCTTACACTGTTGCATCCATCTACCTCCCTCCACAAGATCTCAACATTGATGATCGTGAAGATTTACTTGGGCAGTTGCCTCATCCATTTCTACTCTTGGGAGACTT
>NC_061829.1:28987170-28989670 GCF_019202785.1 Penaeus chinensis | reverse complement strand
ATCATCATTATGGAGCTAACGCCGGCAGGGGCGCATAGCCGCATCCACCCTCCGCTTCCACCTACGAGGATCCCTCATGGCGAGCCGCCAGGCAGGGGCCCGGCCCATCTCTAGTTCCTCACGACAGGTTTGATCGATTTGCCCAAGCCACGACCTTCTCGGTCGTCCCACAGGCCTCCTCCACCCAGGGTTGTCTCGGACAGAGACAACCTGATGGGCAGGATCATCCTGTGGGAGTCGAGCCAAGTGGCCATATAGCCTGAGTTGGCGATCACGGATTGTGCAAGTAACAGGTCCTGTACCGGTCTCACGGTGCAGCCGTTGGTTGGACACATGGTCCCGCCAACTGTACCCCATGATCCGGCGCAAGGATCTGTTACAAAAGGCATCAAGACGAGATTCCAGAGCACAAGATAGTGTCCAAGTTTCACTACCATAGAGTAAAACTGGCTGTATCAGGGCCTTGAAAACACGTAACTTGGTCCTTCTGCACAGGTACCGACATCTCCAAATACTCTTGTCAAGAGATTTCATGACCCCTGCTGCCAGGCCAATCCGTCTACTGACTTCTTGGTCTGACAGCCCAGAGTCGTGAAATGCACTACCGAGGTATATAAAGCTCTTTGTGACTTCGATATTTTCCCCGCAAGCACGTATCGACTGTACAGGGTCTCCTAGCAGGCCCCCAAAATCCTGGATCTTGGTCTTGGTCCAGGAGACCTCTAGCCCCAGGGGCTTCGCTTCATTGCTAAATGCATCAAGAGCCGCTGCAAGGGTTCCCAGAGATTCAGAGAGTACGGCAACATCATCGGCAAAGTCAAGGTCTGTAACCTTGATATTGCCCAGAGTTGCTCCACAGTGACTTTGGACAGTAGCTCTACCCAGTATCCAATCCATGCAAGTGTTGAAAAGTGTTGGTGCAAGAACACAGCCTTGCCTCACCCCTGAACTAACAGGGAAGAAGCTCGACAGGCCCCCACCACACTTTACAGCACTTTCAGTGCCTGTATACAGGTTTGCTATTAGTCCAATAATCCTTATTGGAATTCCTCTTAGTCTCAGGATCTCCCAGAGAGATTCGCGATGCATCGTGTCAAACGCCTTCTTGAGATCGATGTAGGCTGCGAGCAGCCCACGTCCGAACTCACGACGGCGCTCTATAATGATTCGAAGCGCCAGGATGCGGTCTATTGTGGACTTACCAGGAGTGAAACCAGATTGCTCCGGTCTTTGGTGCCTCAACAGGTGGTTCCTGATACGTCTCAGTAAGATGTGTGCGAGTACCTTGCCTGGTACACTGAGTAGTGTAATGCCTCGGTGATTGCTGCAGTCCCAGCGATCCCCTTTCCCCTTCCAGAGAGGGATGACCACACCCCTCAGCAGGTCAGGGGGAAAGGTACCAGTCAGCCAGATGGCAGACAGGACTGCATGCAAGCCCCTTGCCGTAGGTTCTCCACCAGTCTTTAACAATTCGGCTGGGATGCCACAGACACCTGCTGCTTTACCACTCTTCAGCTTGGAGATCGCCCCCCTGATTTCGGTCAGGGAGGGTGGATCCTCGCTGATGGGTGGATCTGGCAGAGGAGTCTCAACATTACCCGCATCCATGTTAACTGTTGGTGGATCAACCTTATACAACTGCTCAAAATACTCAGCCCAACGCACACGCACCCCATCAGGATCTGAGATTATCTGGCCACTTGCTGAGCGGACTGCAGCCGTCTGTGAGGGGGGCTTGGAGTTCAGCTTTCTCAGAGCTTGGTAGGCAGGACGAAGGTCATTTACAAGGAAATGGCTTTCGACCTCCTCTGCAAGACTACTGATAAACTGTTCCTTATCCCTTCTCAACAGTGACCTAGTCCTGCGCACCAGAGAGCGGTGCAAAGTGCGATCCCCTGACAGTCGAGCCGCACGACAAGTATCTGTGGCTTCCAGCGTCTCCTACGAGATGGAATTCTGTCTTGTTCTTGGGCGTTCACCAATGGATTCCTGAGCTGCATCAAGCGTTTCACGCTTGAAGGTATCCCACATAAGAACAGGGTCTGTCTGGCCCTCGAGTGCTGTGAGACGACCAGAGATAGCCTCGGCAAACCCCCGGGTACACTCGTCCTCCCTCAATCTGTCCAAATTAAACACTCTAGGGTGTTCATTTGGGCGACGGGGGGTTCTAAAGTGGACCCAGAGAGTAGCCACCACTATTCTATGGTCAGTTCCACAGAACTCAGCGCTTCGATATACCCTGCAGTTCTGGAGGATCCTCCATCGAGTGCTAACGAGGATGTGGTCGATCTCCTTGGCCACTCTTCCTGTATCGCTGTACCAAGTCCAGCGATGCGGGTCAGAACGCTGATACCAGGAGCCAGAAATCTTCAATTTCTGGGACCTAGCAAAGTCACGGAAAAGGAGGCTATTCTCACTGCCAGCATCAGCTCCTGAGCCATGAGGACCGACAGACATCTCGTAGCCAGCTCGATCACAGCCGGATACCGCATTGAAGTCG
>NC_061829.1:28979670-28982170 GCF_019202785.1 Penaeus chinensis | reverse complement strand
GTAAAACCCGCGACCGTCCTCCGGAGCCTGCTCCTTCACTAGCATAATTATGGCACTCAGGTCTTTTCTTGTTTCCATGCCTCAACCCATGATCTCTTAGGTATTCTTTCCTCATTCTTCACAAAGTTAAAAGCTACAATACACAAAACTACGGCGAAATAAAGGAAACTATCCTTGTGGTCCGTGCTAACGCGTAGTCAATCCTTGGGTATGTTTGGGCTGGTACGGAGGCCGTTTCCGCAATTGAAACACTACGTTTGGTAGGGCAGACGAACATGGGTCGGGGCCCCGCGTAAAGAAAGCCAGTTGAACCTCGCCTTAACTAAAGACGTACCAAACATCACAACATTGCTGGATTTGAGAAATAAAAAGAGCGCTTAAAGAGAGGAAAAACGCCAGGTGAAGATGAAATTAGTATAAACCTGATAATAGATGAAGGAGAAATTGCAACAGTGAAACTAGCCAATCTTTTAAACAAATGCCTTCTCAAAACAAAAACTTCGAAAGCCTGGAATCATGGACTATAACCAAATTACTGAAGAGGAAACTAATAGGTGCCCAGAGAGGACTGGAGAGGTTCATGCTGGGAATTAGCCTAAGAGATCGGATGAGGGCGATGTGGATCTAGGAACATACAAAAGTGGATGATATAAAAAATGGGCAGGTCATATATATTTGAGACAGGACAGATTGACAAAGAAAATAACAGACTGGGCTATAGATAACGTAAAGAGGCCAAGGGCCAGACCAATGAAGAAATAACGAAATTTGAGGGCCAAGACTGGAAACAAAAAACACAAGACAGACAAAGTTGGAAAAGATTGGGAGAGGCCTACGTCCTGCACTGGATTGACTCAGGCTGATGATGACGATGATATATATATATATATATATATATATATATACTTGTATTTGTACAATATGCATATATATATATACATATGGAATAATATATGGATGGATGGATGAAAAGAAAGAGGGATGGATGAATGAATGGATGGATAGGTGGACGGATGGCTAGATGGATAGATGACTGGGTGGGTAGATGAATGGGTGAATGGATGCTTGTATACTTACATATGAAATATATCATAAACATTCCAACAAGCTTTAATATGACCTTTCTTTCAGAAAAGGAATGTTACCCTCATCTCAGCTTTAAATAGTATCAGCGCATTGCTACTTGAAGACTGCTCAAATGTTTTTTTTTTCAACCATCGAAACTCATCTTTAAAAGGAAGTGGCGAATATAATATAAAAAATCAGAAATGTTCAGAGTGTATATATTCCTGTGTGTGTGTGTTCATGTGTGTAAATATATATCATATGTGTATGTGTGTGTGTGTGTGTGTGTGTGTGTGTGTGTGTGTGTGTGTGTTAATATATATATATATATATATATATATGTATATATATTATCTATATGTATTTGTATATGTATTTGTATATGTATTATATATATACGTATATATTTATATATATATATATATATATATATATATATTCGGATATAGGTTAATAATTGCTAGATTTGAGTATCTTAGATGGCTATCGGGCTGAATGAGGCTAGAGCTAGAGCAATGCTTGATAACGTCGGTGTCTCTCCAGACAATCTGGCGCTCTCTTCCTTTTTAGGCTAGTAATGAAACGTAAGCAACTTTTTACGTAAATTTTGTAATATAATAGGTTAGAGCCACTTGGAATATAAAATCTTACTATCTCATGCAGATTGACTCTGAATAACAAAAAGACAAATTGGATACACTGATGTGTGTCCTCTTCCACGGCTTGTTGAATTTGTTGAAAGGCAGCCGAATATTGTGCATCATTAGAACTCAATATCTCTATCTCTAACTGAACTTGATAAAACATCCCGAGAATTAGCTACTTTTTTCAGATGGTTGTTCATTATATGGAGTTGTGCCCCAGCCATCTTTAGTAGGCAGATGCATTAAATCCATGATCCTCATATTCGAGAGGGAGGGGAGTGAAATTACTTAGACGACGCGATTTTGTGAAGAGACACTTTTGATGCATTGCTGAATAGATTAAGGATATCAAAGATAATATTTGAGTTGTTTAGGGAAAGAGGGATTAAATTGCATTTAAGCAAATGTAGAATAGCGGGAAGGGCGGTAAAATCCTGGGACACATAGAGTCAAAGGAAGGATGCAAGTCAGATCCTTTGAACATCAAAGCTATTCAAGAGTTGAAACACCCTAAGAATATGTTGATTACATCGGAAGCATGTCCCTAATTTTCCGGCATAGCCAAACCCCTCACAGAGCTGATGAGAAAGGATAAAAAAATTGGATAAGTCTGCTGATGCTGATAGAGCATTTGGGGGGATAAAAAATAAGATTAGTAAAGGCAACCGTATTAATAAAAGCTCAAAAGGACGAACTGTTTATCCTTACGACAGAAGCGACGGTTATATTGGGGGAGTTCCATCTAGATTAAGCTAGATGGAACACAAGGCGTGGCGTGGATATTATAGTCG
>NC_061829.1:28972170-28974670 GCF_019202785.1 Penaeus chinensis | reverse complement strand
CCAAGGAGCATCACGCCTGACTTGCTCTGTCAGGAAAGAGGCGGCCCTCAGGCGACAAGAGGTTGCTCAAAAGTTCCTGCCCCCCCCCCCCCCAGGCACCCACGTCTGGGGAAGGAACAAGAGCGAAAAAGGCCTCCCGACCTCCTAAGAGGAAGAAAGCCGCCCCCCAGCCGACACCGGATGTCTCCAACAAAAAGGAGTTTCAGACAATGCCAAAGGTGCAGAAAAAGAAACTAAAGAAAAAAGGTTCTAAGAGCACCACAAAAACCTCCCCAACAGATGATCATCTCCTCTTTGACGAGGACGATATGACTCTCCTGTTGACTGCTGTTGTCTCAGCAGTAGCAACAGCCCTGACGGCAATGACCCAGACTGTCGCAGCCCTGAAGGGAAGAAAGCTGGATAGAGCAAAAACAGCCCCACCCTCACCCCAGGACGAGACTCCCCTCCCCACTCCAAACCAGGCCATGCCTTCGCAGGCAGAGCCAAAACAGGCTGAATCTGTCAGATCACGCTGACCTTGCCCAGGCAAGGCCAGCCAAGAAAAAGCTTGAGAATAAAGCCAAACCAACAAAAGTCAGAGCTACCAAAGGTCCACCTTCCAGTGGACCCAAGAATAGCCTGACAACAGACGAGGAGCCCTCAACCAGCGCAGACCTCGCAATGGAGTTGTCAGACTCCGACGATGTCTCTGATGTAACTATCACTGAGTAACATCATGACACACCACCTAAGCATCCTACAGTGGAACATCAATGGCTTCTCCGCAAAGAATGCCTTTCTCCAAGCAGTAGTGCGACCAAGGAACATTGACATTGTCATGCTACAGGAGACATTAACAGTGGACACTGTTCGCGTCTCAGGGTATCATGTCTTCACACTGCCACGAACACCTGGCAAGAGAGGTTTGATCACCCTTGTGAGAGCAACAATCCCCTGATGCATCGCACTGTGGAGACGATGTTGAATCCCTTGCCGTCGAGATTCACCTGGCCGGGGGGCTTCTCAAACTGTACGTGTACAGCCGGCCAGGCTGTAAAAGCTTAGACATCAGCCAGGTCTGTGCTTCTGCTGCACACGACCGAGTGATCATAGGGGGAGATTTCAATGCACACCACCCCATCCTGGCTTCCTGCCGGGCACCGAATGCGGCCGGCTATCACATAGCCGACGTGCTAGAGACATTCCCTGAGATCGCTCTCCTTACCACCCAAGAGCCAACGTGAGGTCTAGGAGGGGTCCTAGACCTTACCCTCATGGATGTTGGCCCAGCCGAAATCTTAAGACCGAATCCAAGATGAAAAAACAGACAAGGTCAACTGGCAGGCGTTTCAAAACGCCTTGGCCCTCTGTCTAAGATGCAATGATCCCCACAAAGCTAAAATGTGGAAGTGCTTGAAGCTAGCCTGCTAAGCGCCATTAATGAAGCAGCCTCACTGACCATACCCAAAACTCGGCCTGGGTCCAGAAGTCACAAAGATGCCTGGTACTTCAACGACGAGATCAGGGAGGTCAACCACAGGGTGAACATGTGCCGAAAACTATTCCGAAGGCAAAGAACCCCTGACAACTAATCCCTCCTAAGGAAGGCTGTCACGGATGCCAAGGAAACTGCCAACAGAGTCAGGCAGGAAAAGTGGCTGGAATGGTGTGAGTCCTTCGACCACCAAACCACCCTTTCAGAGCTGTGGCAACGGGTCAGGCGAGCTACCAGCCGCTCAGCCCCGAGGTGCACCCATCACGAACCCCAAGCAGAGGCTAACAGACTGGCGCACGAGTTCTCTGCGAGAACGAGCAGCAACAGTCTGCCAGCCGAGCTGAGGGCAAGATAAGAGCGTCTACAGCCAGACAGACATGCTCAGATCAGAGAAAGGGCAGCCAAACCCAATAACTCAGACGTTATCTTTTCTCTGAGGGAACTAAGGAAAGCCTATAAATACAGTTCCAACACAGCCCCGGGCTCTGATGGGATCTCATACCCCATTATCTCCCACCTAGGACTAGCAGGTGAGCGTGCACTCTTGCAACTCATCAACAAGTCCTACCCAAGAGTTGGAAGAGGGGTACCATAGTTCCCATCCCAAAACCAAAGGAGCCCCATCTCTCTCCTCAGCTGCCTAGCCAAGACGGCCGAGAGGATGGTACTAAACCGGCTCCAATGGAAAATGGGTCCCCCGCACGAACACCTCCACGGGTTCACAAGGGGCACGGGCACAGCACACAGCATAGCCACGCTCTTAAACACAATCAGCAAGGGCCCAGCTGTGGTGGTATTCCTTGACCTGGAGAAGGCTTTTGAAATGGCAAGTCCACTTGCCATTTAGGAAAGCCTGATCCAGAAGGGAATCAGAGGAAAGCTCTTGGCTTGGATAGGTGACTACTTCAGGAACAGGACTGCCAATGTCAAATTCCAGGGTCACCTATCGCAGCACATGCCGCTCGAAAATGGAACGCCACAGGGTGGGGTTCTCAGTCCAGCCCTATTTAACACTTTAATGTC
>NC_061829.1:28959670-28962170 GCF_019202785.1 Penaeus chinensis | reverse complement strand
TCTGGACGTCCTATTGACTCTATCTCCCTGTCAGCAAGTATCGTATGGATTGGCCAAGTAACTGTCGTGATATTTTACCCTCTAAGCAAGAGGGTAATAGTATTTAAAAATAACCACACATTATCAAAATTATTTAAAAATCGCAGATCTGCAGTTCAATGTCTTACTTAATTATTTTCCCCTTTAACCTTCATACTCGCAAAAGCTTTTATTATATATATATATGCGTTTTCAAAAG
Organism: Penaeus chinensis; assembly: GCF_019202785.1. Taxonomy (NCBI): domain Eukaryota; kingdom Metazoa; phylum Arthropoda; class Malacostraca; order Decapoda; family Penaeidae; genus Penaeus; species Penaeus chinensis. The sequence goes on along the minus strand of NC_061829.1, from coordinate 28,961,932 downwards.
TTGAATAGTTGAGAAATGGTCAGGTCACATTTTCTTCCATTTGATTTTGATAAAACACCGACAGTCGAACCAATCCAAGAATAAAATAGGAATCATTAGTACTTAAAAAATCATATTAAATATAATAATTACATTAAAACGCGTTCAGAGTCACACTGAAACCGATATATTACAAGATAAAAAAAATCACATTTTTTTAAGCATCAAAGAAGGTTAAACGAGTGAAAATACTTACAGTAAATCTTTATAAAATTATCTAATAAAACATTTAATTTTATGAAGAAGTAATTATTTCTGTTTAGTCTTTCAACTACCATAATAGTGTTGCTGATCCTTTTAGATTCATACTGAAACAAAATTCATGAAGCCGCGCCCAGTCGCCTTTTACTACTAATACCAATAATAATCATATCTTTTCACTCTGTTACTATAGTTATTATCACGAATGTTCTTTATGCTGCACATCCATGGACCTTTCCCAGTGGCCTTGCAATCGTTTGCCGTTTAATCACAAGCAGCCAAGGTGTTTACGACTTTTTATCCTTAGGCCTGAAATCATTCTTCTTGGACTTGCATTTCCTCTTTTTAGATCTGGAATTTCTCGTGCTAGACTTTTGAAATTCCTCTCCTTTGAATTGAAAGTACTCGTCTTGTTTTTGAAACATCAAAGTTTGAAGTTCCTCTGCTTAGACTTGATATTCTCATTCCTGACTTGAAATTCCGGTTTTTGGACTGGCATTCCACCCTTTAGGTTTGAAATTCTTCACCTTTCATTTAAGATTCCTTTCCATAAAATTCAGATTCCTCTTCTTGGTCTATGCACCCTGCCCCTTAGACGTGAAATTCCTTTTCTTAGACTTTAAAGTCCTCTTAGACATGAAACTCCTCCCCTAAGCAGTAACTCTCTTCTCCTAGGACTTGAAATTCCTCTTTTCAGGATTAAAATTCGTGAATTAAGACTTTAAATTGCTCTCCTTTGGCTAGAAATTCCGCCCATGAGACTAATTTAATGCATCTTTAATTTTGCATATATAATTCGAAATGAATTGTAATAGAGTACCATAAAAGGTTTCCCTTTGTTCTGCTATGGTGAGTTACTACTAGTTCTTACCACAGCTCTCGCTTGTTAAAGCACTGGGTACACCGGTAAGTTGCAATTTTTCTGCGTTCTACATTTTTAGATGAGTCGACATCCATGTTTACATTGTTTTCATAAGCATATAAACTGTACGCTGGGGTGGGGTGGGGGTAATCTATGGTGCACGCAATTTAGATCTTAATAAAAATGACGATCCGGATATTATCAAAAGTTACAAATTACGAAGTGCCTTCGTATCGTAATACCGAAATCAAGATTAGAAATGTGCAGCGGTCGATTTTTATCCAGTACAAAAATACTTTAACATATTGATGTTTTGGAATTTAAAATTTCTCATGATGAATGCCCCTTTGGATAAAAATAGCCTTCACTGACTTTAAATCATGGCAGGTGTCCTGTAACGGTTGGCTGCTAGAATCTACCAGTACCTTTACATTCTGTTCGATATACAGAGATCCGAGAGATGACACCATTCGTATCTCTGTACACTCTGGAGAGGGAAGGGGTCTTGGGAAAAGAGCAGTTGCTGTATACTTGCAAAAATAATGAAGAAAATGGATAACCTCTACCCTATCCTCCCGTGAGTAAGGTAAGTGCAGGTTATACCAATAAATACATAAAGATAGACAGATCTATTTTTCTATTAGATCACTTTATATTACAGAATTCATGTAAATGTATGGAAATTTTCCGGGCAGCAAGACTGCTAATAGCCGGAATTGACATCGAGGCTTATGAGGTCAGGTGTTAATCACTTCATCTCTTGATTTCCTTTATTGTAATCGGATACCATGATCATCTAATCAAGAAGAGCCTTGAGGACTTTTTTTCCGCAATTTGTTAAATTGTTCAGTATATTTCCATTCATCCAAATGTTTACTGATGGCACGAATTTTAATCCCTTCGATACTACTACAATTTTTTCCTCTTTCTTACACAATATACTGATGTCCATAATTTCTCTTGCCATTTCTTATAATTATTTTCCCTCCTTTTCCCCTTCAGCCATATTTCCTGGGTCTTTTTTAACTATCCGTGTGTGTGTGTGTCTGTGTGTGCGTGTGCGTGTGCGTGTGCGTGTGCGTGTGCGTGTGCGTGTGCGTGCGGGTGTGCATGTGCATGTGAATGTGCATGTGCGTGTGCGTGTGCATGTGCGTGTGCGT